>NC_072737.1:132479423-132723535 GCF_026930045.1 Uloborus diversus
TTTTGTTTTTTTTTTGAGCAATCATGATTGCTTATTGTTTTCATTTGACTGTTTTGATGTCCTATCATTTTATTTTCCTGCCAGCACCCTCTTCAGCATCACCGTCGACCGGCTCCTCACGATGCTGCTCCTATGGCGGAAGCCGTCTCCAGGTTGCGTCCATGTCCTACACACACGCGCATACATACACAACTACACACACAAACACATACTCACACATACACCTACACACACATACACATATGCATACATACAGACACCTACACATACACACACACACCTACCCACACATTCATGCCTTCACACAGACACAAACACATTTGCCTACACACAGACACAAACACATATGCCTACACACAAACACATAACCCGCTCACACACACATTCATACAAACAACTACCCACACACTTAGCCAGCACACAAACACACATGTCTACACACATACACATACCCCCTACGCACAAACACACAAACCCTCACACACAAACACACACGCCTACATACACACACTCGTGATTGCGAAAAATATAATTTAAATTCAAGATGTCAAAATTCAATTTTTTTTTTCCCTTAATGGTACTTTTACGAAAAACTATGTGTGACTAACGTAACCACCAAATAGCAATACATACACAGCTATACACATACACACATAAACACATACACCTACACAATCACACACAAACACATACTCACACACGCATACATATAGACACCTACACATACACACACACCTACACACAACTACCCACACACTCAGCTTGCATGCAGACACAAACATACACGCCTACATACACACACACACTCGTGATTGCGAAAAGCATAATTTGAATTCCAGATGTCAAAATTCAAATTATTATTTTTTTCTTTCTTTTCGTTAGACGGATGGATTATGATAGCGTGGTTGCTGGGCAAGTTTGGCGATAAACAATAGAGTTATGGAATTATTTTTACAAGGATATTAATTGTTGTTTTTTTTTATTTATTTGGCGAAATATTTTATATTGCAGTAAAAACTGCTTCACTCGCTAAATAGAGTTTTAAAGCAAATGTAAATGTAATTTAATCATTTGACAAAAAGTTTTAAATTCCAAAAAAACTTAAATAGGTTTTTTTTTTTTTTTTTTTTTGAAAAGGTGAGTACGCATTTTATACAAAGAAAAATGATCATTTCACATCAGAAGGCGAGGGGGCGTCAATTTTTTTTATTCAACAGACCTCCATTAAATTTTTAGCACAGGCATCGCTGTGTATGTACTGCTAGTTAGATACACACACACACACACACATACATATATATATATATATATATATATATATATATATATATATATATATATATATATATATATACACACTTGCTCACAAAAGTATGTATGCACTCTGAGTTTTTGACTTTTAAATAGGCTGAATGAAACTTCTCGAGTGATTGTTCGTATTTCAGTGATAAGTTTAGAAGTTCTGCTAAAAAGTTTGTAAGTTTGAGCTTAAATTAAATTAACAATTCACCAATGCCTCCTCGTGGAAAAATGTTATCAAGAGATCTAAAGGATGCAATAATAAAGCTCTATAAGGGAAAGCAAGTCCCAAAGACAAATCGCTAAAATCATAGGCAAAAATCCTGCAACAGTGCAAAAAATCATTGAAAAGTTCCAGGCTGAGGGAAATACTCTAAACAAGCCAAGAACAGGACGACCGCTTATTTTCACGGATCGAGAAATGCGAATTATTGTTGGAAATGTGAAAAAAATTCCAAGATTAGCGCACCAAAATTGACAACTGATGTGAAAAACAATTTTGTGAAGTGATGCAATCCTGAAACAATTCGCCGTGAGTAGTAGCCCTGCCTAGTAGCCCTGCCACTATAGTAGGCAGAAGGAGGAAAACAACTCAACAGTCCTGAAGAGGGCGTGGTCGTCCGCCATCTTGGATTTTTCTCGTAATCTTCTACGAGGGTATTTTTAGGATGACGTCACTGATTTCTCGTAGTCTTTTACGAGGGTATTTTTAGAATGACGTCACTGATTTCTTGTAGTCTTTCACGAGGGTATTTTTCGGATGACGTCACTGATTTCTTGAAATCTTTTAGGAGGTATGATGACGTCATCTATGACGTCACGCTTTTGAATCATCCGCCATCTTGTATTACGTCATTTAACATGTTTATTCATGTCTTATATTTAATGTATTAATTAATGTAAATGCTAATTTTTAATTATGTAATTAATTCGCCCAATTTATTTTATTAAAATTATCCTGAAATATTTAAGAGGGTATTATTCTAAAATGCGCTCCCTGGGATTTGAACCGGGAACCTTTCGCTCCGAACGAGGATGCGCTAACCACTAGACAAGACTAGACAGTTAGTAGGAAAGGATAATAAAGCTTTGAATGGATAACTTTCAGCAGTGGCGCCATCTATTGCAGGCTGTGAACAATAAAGAAATGTTATTTTTTGAGATGAGCAGAACGCTGCATGATAGGAAGACAAATATGTGGAAATATTTTGAAGTTATTAAATTTTTTTTAAATAAAGATGGTTGAACGATGGTGGTGCCATCTATCGGAATTTTTATGACTTTTTTTGTAACTTATGTTTCATTTTATTTATTCATATATATTTATTTTTGTTGAAATAAAGAAAAAAGAGTTTTTTTGTTGCGATTCGACCCTGGGACCTTGAGGTTACATAAAGGATCCATAGATGATTGGCGCGCGCTTTACCAATCCTGGCGACTTCGTGCTATGTATGTTATTTATGAAAGACTTGAATGTATTTTCTGTAAAACAAAGTTTAATGACGTCAGGGTGTAGAGTGTGCGGTTGAAAAAAAAAATATTCATGACTAGACGTGTATTTTTTATGTAACAAAGTATTGTGTTTTGACAAATTATTTTATGCTTGAGTTTAATTTGAAAAATTGGAATAAAGTAGAATGTACGGTACTCTAATTTTGGAACACAAATGTATTTAATTCCATTATTTATATGCTTTTTCCCACTTCTATCAAAAAGGACTTTACGAATCCCGAGGTTTGATCTGCTGATCTTTGAGCATTCGCTATTATTAGTAGCAATTATACAATTTAGACCAAGAAGCTTTTATCTCGTTTCATGTTACAGTCGATCTTTGGAATCATTTTTTTTTTTAAGAAAAAGTTAAACTTATATTATCTAAAGAGAAATTAAAATTTTGTATTCTTAAAAAAATTTCATTTTAACAATAAATCAGTATAAAGAGGTAAGCAAATGTCTAGAATTTTTAGTAACAGTCGACTTTTCAGTAAAAAGAAAACATATTTTTTTAACTTGGATTAAAATGATTCGGTAATTTAGCTATGAGTATACAACTTTAAGAAATTAAGGGACATTTTCTTCCGAATGATACTATTGATGAAAATAGCTTTTAAGGTATTTACACCCTAGAATTTAGGTTTTATTTTGGGGGAATATATTAAATTGATAGTATATGGACGGTAACAAAACAAAAAAAAAATAAATAAATAAATAAATAAAATCATGTATATTTTTAGGTGTTTTTATTGTTCTGCTACTTTTTCTATAATTGAGTTGGACATTCACAAAAAAAAAAAAGTATAAAATTTTAACAGGTGATCTACTTCAATTTTTTTTATATATATACTATATATAACTGTATGATATATTATACTACTAGCAAGAAGGCATATTGTTGTACTAAAACACAACAAAGAAAACTTCGATGTATTTCAAGACTGTGTATCTTGCAACATGTATAATCATAGTTGTTAAAAACTGATTCTGCCCGTTCACCATAATTTGCTGAAATGATGTTTTTTTTATAAAAGTACTGAAAGAAGTTACAAACTGTGAGTCGTTATCAAATACACTACATCAAAATATTGTAACCTCAATTCAGCCCTTATTTCAATCAAACCAACAGTCATAACTGAAATAATTTTTCCCGCATGCGACACCGATTCAAGCCAAAGTTGTATTAAAATATTTTTCAATGTTCAATTGAAAAATTCTTAAAATTGATTATGGAAATAATAATTGTAATAAGTTGAAAATTGTGTTGAACAAACTTTAATATCTTTTCGCCAGGACTTTCTATGTTTAAGTATAGTCTAAAAACGCTTTGGAAGCATTTGAAATTACTTACTTAAGTTTCGTAAAAATATTGTTTCTGAGTATTCGTTCTGATTTGAAAGTCATAAATTATCTCTGTAGTTGCTTTGAAAATCTGCGTTAGTTAAATGAGTTAAATTGATTCGAATAATTGAAAAGAATAATCTTGGTAGTGTGGAAAATACACAAAGTAAAAATGTGAGTTCAGAAAAACATTAGGTTTACTTAGATTTTTGAATATTGTAGTAAAACTCTGTTAATGGTGTCTGTAGATGGTAAAATAATATTGGTAATAATAATAATAATGAAGTATTTTGAATATAACAGTGTGTAAATTACATTGTAAGTTCAATAAATGCGTGGAAAGTAGTAAAACGAATAAGAAAACGATTAAGTTAAAAATAATAATTGCGAATAAGGAAAAAAATATCTGTGTCAATTCAATGAATTAAATCGAATTGAGTAAAACTCTTGAAAAGCTGCAATTTCCCTAGCCAAACTTGATTGGAAAAATCTTTGCTATTGTGAAAGAATAATAAATAAATGAATAAAGTAAAAAATACAAGATTGAAAGTATTAATAATACGATTTTCTAAGTGAAATTCGATAAATTGTGTTCTGGAAAATGATATGTGTGTTAAAAAAGAACTATGATGAAGTATTTTTGAATATATTAAAGCGTAATGAATTTTATGAGTTCAGTAATTGTATGAAAATAATAAAATGGGTGAGTATATGATTAAGTTAAATAAAATAATTGTGAATATGAAAAAAGTAATAATATGAGTTAATTAAATCGAATTAAACCTAACTTTTGAATAGTTGTTAAAATCCTAACTAGAGTGAAAAAACTTTGCTACTGTGAAAAATACAAGTTCGAAAATACTAATAATAAGATTTTTTAAGTTAAAATCGTCAAATTGTGTAAATAAAATGATACATTGAAAATGATGAAATAATTATATTGAAAACGGAGAAAGTAAATTTGGCTGAAAAGAATTGAATCAAAGTCTTGAAAAGCTGCAATTTCCCTAATCTAACATTATTGAAAAAACTTTGGTGATGTGAAAAAATAAATAAATAAATAAATTAATTAATTAAAAATACAAGTTTGAAAACATTAGTTATGAGATTTCCTAAGTGAAATTCTGTAAATTGTGTTTGTAGATTGTAAAGTCTCCTGCGCTAAGAAAAATAACTATGGCGAATATGTTTAATGTGAATTAGTTTACAAGTTTAATAAATGAGTGAAAATAATAAAATGGGCAAGAAAATGATTAAAATGGGCAAGAAAATGATTAAAATGATTAAGCTAAGTAAAATAATTGTGAATATGAAGGAAATAATATGCATTAATTAATAAGAATTAAATCGAATTAAACCTAACTCTTGAACAGTTGCTATTTCAATAAATACTAATTAGAGGGGGAAAACTTTGCAACTGTGAAAAATACAAGTTAGAAATAAGATTTTCTAAATAAAATTCGGAAAATTGTGTTTGTAGATTGTAAAGCCCTTGCGTTAAGAAATCTAACTATGTCGAATGTACTAATGTGAATTAGTTTACAAGTTTAATAAATGCGTGGAAATAATAAAATGGGTAAGAAAATGATTAGGTTAAATAAAATAATTGTGAATGTGAAAAAAAATGATATGAGTTAATTAAAATGTATGAGTTAATTAAAATGAATTAAACCTAACTCTTGAATGGTTACTATTTTAATAAATTCTAACTTATAGTGAAAAACTTTGTTACTGTGAAAAAATACAAGTTCGAAAACATTAATAATAAGATTTTTTAAAGAAAATTCGGCAAATTGTGTTTTGACTTGGTAGATGGGAAAGTAAAATGGTAAAGTCTCCTGTCTTCAAAAAGCACTATGCTGATGTATTTTTGAATATATTAAAGCGTAATTTACAAAATTTTGAAAAAAAATAGAACCGACTTCAAAATTGCTCTAAAAAGTGAAAAATAATTTTATTCTTTAAACACCATCGATAATGCTTTTAAACATAATTTTTGAAGTTGGCGCAAAAACAAAACGTAAAATCCAGTGTAACCATGCTTCGTTCATATTTTTTTCAGAAAAGCATCCAAAGTTACGAACGAAACATTTATATCGTTATTCAACTATGTTTGTCATCAATGCATAATTTATGTGATAGTGAAGAAACTGGGCCTGGTTGAATTTATAGTTGTAGTTGAGTTATGACTGTGAATGATTTTATCTATCGTTTTTGCGCCAACTTCAAAAATTATGTTTAAAAGCATTATCGATGGTGTTTAAAGAATAAAATTATTTTTCACTTTTTAGAGCAATTTTGAAGTCGGTTCTATTTTTTTTCAAAATTTTTTTATTTCATTCTTTTTAGTGTAAATGTAGATATTTCAGTAAAAGTAAGAAGTTACCTAGTAAGAAGTTCGGCTCTATATCACTGTATTGCTTTAGAAAAGCCTTTATTCAAAATTATCATTACAATTACTATTAATGTTATATGGCACCAAACTTTTATAACAATAAGTTTCATATTGTCGCGTA
This sequence comes from Uloborus diversus, assembly GCF_026930045.1. NCBI lineage: Eukaryota > Metazoa > Arthropoda > Arachnida > Araneae > Uloboridae > Uloborus > Uloborus diversus. Next base: position 132,486,074 of record NC_072737.1, read on the forward strand.
GATGAAGATCGCGAAGACAATGTGAAAGCCAAATGAAGCGAATACTCGTTAGTCTCAACTCGAGATCTTTATTCAGAACCACGAATGAACGTTACATCTCCTTATATACAACTTGAGAAAGTGCTGGAACTTTCCAGACTTGGAAAGATACAGAAATTAATAGAACATTCGAGAAAATACGGGAAACAGTAGAAACGAAATTTAAGTAAAATTCACTTTGTCCTAATCGGGATTTGAACCCGTGTCGCTTGTGTGGGAGGCGAGAATTCTACCACTGAGCCACCGTTATCCACGGCTGAAAAGTGCGAACTTCGCTACAATATCATTTAATAGGGAATTTGCATAAAATGTACTGTTTTTTGCCCATAACTTTTTTTCTGAAGAACAAATATGGTCAAACAAAGTAATGGGACCTAAGTTGAGCCATCCCCTATCCATTAAACAAAGAATCATCAAAATCGGTACACTAGGTGAGACGCTATGAGTGGACAAACAAAAAAAAAACATACATACGGTTTGAACTGATAACCGCCTCCTTTTTGAAGTCGGTTAAAAAATGGTTAATTTAGAGAAAACCTGAAAAATGTTTAAAAAAATAAAGAAATAAATAATAATTATTATTAAAAGAAGAACTTTCACGAAAAAAATCTAGTACCCATAGGACAAGGTCGTATAGTCCTGTTGTATCACTCTTTTGTTGCACATTATTTTGTACAACTTATTTTAAATTTTATTGATAATTTTTCTCCTCTTTGGCTCCTGCAAATTTTAGCCGGGTTATGGATGTTGGTGGTTCAAAAACAATTCGCTATACTGTTTTCAAAATTTTCGTGCTTGTAAGTTTTTCTGTTTCGAAGCTTGCAAGTTATTTTTATTCATTTGTATATTTTCTTTAAGTTTACAAAGTTCTAAAAGTTGTACATTTGTAACTGAAAAGTTCAAAATTCATAAGTTTCAAAAATGTTATTAAAAAAAGAATTTTTAGCAAGTGAAGATATGCCAAATTTTTAAGATTTTACGCTAGTAAGCTTACCAGTTAATTTTGTTTCGAAATTTCCAAGTTTTTTTTCCACTTGGAAGTTTACAAGTTTATGATTTTTTCTGATTTAATTTTCTACAACTTTAGGTACGTGATGATGTAATAGTGTATGCATGTTTGTATTTTCTAGCGTATTATGGAAGGATAGAAATTATAAAATCTCTACGAATTCATTACTTTATCGTTTGACTAATGTTATTTTTCTCAATTTAGAAAACTTTCGCATGATTTCCCTTGCGTGAAACCGGGAACTAATCAATAAACGTTTCTTTTTAACATTATATGATTCTTTTTTGTTAATTTTCCTAATGTTTTCTGTAAATTTATTGTTCCTAATTTTTGCAAATTAATACTTAAACCTCTTTAGCATTCGTACATTTTAATGACAAAATTAGTGACTGTTTTTAATTCAGTGGGTCAGTTTGAAATATTCCCGAATGTTCTCTACATTTCCATAGTGTATGAATAATCAATATAGTAAGCAATTACAATAGCCAGGATATTAAAACAAATAAAAGTTGCACCTATGCGGTAATCTGCGAAAAACTCGTATTTATTGTTCCAATATACAAGTACAAATCTACTGAGATATAAGTAATGAAACAACGTTTAAAAGCACAAATAAAAGATTGGAAAGTTTGAAATGCAAACATATTTCAGAGGCAATAGCCTCCATCCTCAGTGCAAAGCAAGCAAATGGGTAAACAAATGTTTACCAATGTTTGTATTTTTTAACAGATCTATTTGTTGAATATTTTCTATGCATTAAAATTAACGTCCCAATGCGAATTACTATTTATTTTGTTTTAATAATACGTTAAATATCAAAGAGACGGAGATTGCATTCGTTGCAACCCTAAGTTCTTGAAAAGTAAAAAGTTTTTTTAATGATTAAAAGTATCGTTAAAAGTTTTGATGTATCTATAATACTTAAGAACATATGTTTTTTTTTTTCTGAATTTAAAAGATTAAGAGTATAAATATGTAGTATAAATATGTATTAGTGAAATGAATAGAAAATACTTACACTTAAAAATGTTAAGTCCGGAAAAAATAAGTGACATAATGTGCTTATTATTATGAAAATAAATTATCTTTAATGTGTACAATCAAGCAATTTATACCTGCTTCTGTGTGTGGGTTTGTGTGTGCGAATGAGTGCCAGTGTGTGTGCTTGCTCCAGTGCGTTTGTATATGCCATTGTGTTTTGTGTGTGCGTGTGTGTAAGTACAAATTATGAGAAATTTATATTTTATGATGGATATATTTTTATTAATGGGTTGAAACTTATTATTGGTTCAAGAATGAGAACACAATTACATTCCCCGATTATGGTGAACGGGCAGAATCAGTTTTAACAACTATGATTATACATGTTGCAAGATACACAGTCTTGAAATACATCGAAGTTTTCTTTGTTGTGTTTTAGTACAACAATATGCCTTCTTGCTAGTAGTATAATATATCATACAGTTTATATATATAAAAAAAATTGAAGTAGATCACCTGTTAAAATTTTATACTTTTTTTTTTTTGTGAATGTCCAACTCAATTATAGAAAAAGTAGCAGAACAATAAAAACACCTAAAAATATACATGATTTTATTTATTTATTTATTTATTTATTTTTTTGTTTTGTTACCGTCCATATACTATCAATTTAATATATTCCCCCAAAATAAAACCTAAATTCTAGGGTGTAAATACCTTAAAAGCTATTTTCATCAATAGTATCATTCGGAAGAAAATGTCCCTTAATTTCTTAAAGTTGTATACTCATAGCTAAATTACCGAATCATTTTAATCCAAGTTAAAAAAATATGTTTTCTTTTTACTGAAAAGTCGACTGTTACTAAAAATTCTAGACATTTGCTTACCTCTTTATACTGATTTATTGTTAAAATGAAATTTTTTTAAGAATACAAAATTTTAATTTCTCTTTAGATAATATAAGTTTAACTTTTTCTTTAAAAAAAAAAATGATTCCAAAGATCGACTGTAACATGAAACGAGATAAAAGCTTCTTGGTCTAAATTGTATAATTGCTACTAATAATAGCGAATGCTCAAAGATCAGCAGATCAAACCTCGGGATTCGTAAAGTCCTTTTTGATAGAAGTGGGAAAAAGCATATAAATAATGGAATTAAATACATTTGTGTTCCAAAATTAGAGTACCGTACATTCTACTTTATTCCAATTTTTCAAATTAAACTCAAGCATAAAATAATTTGTCAAAACACAATACTTTGTTACATAAAAAATACACGTCTAGTCATGAATATTTTTTTTTTCAACCGCACACTCTACACCCTGATGTCATTAAACTTTGTTTTACAGAAAATACATTCAAGTCTTTCATAAATAACATACATAGCACGAAGTCGCCAGGATTGGTAAAGCGCGCGCCAATCATCTATGGATCCTTTATGTAACCTCAAGGTCCCAGGGTCGAATCGCAACAAAAAAACTCTTTTTTCTTTATTTCAACAAAAATAAATATATATGAATAAATAAAATGAAACATAAGTTACAAAAAAAGTCATAAAAATTCCGATAGATGGCACCACCATCGTTCAACCATCTTTATTTAAAAAAAATTTAATAACTTCAAAATATTTCCACATATTTGTCTTCCTATCATGCAGCGTTCTGCTCATCTCAAAAAATAACATTTCTTTATTGTTCACAGCCTGCAATAGATGGCGCCACTGCTGAAAGTTATCCATTTAAAGCTTTATTATCCTTTCCTACTAACTGTCTAGTCTTGTCTAGTGGTTAGCGCATCCTCGTTCGGAGCGAAAGGTTCCCGGTTCAAATCCCAGGGAGCGCATTTTAGAATAATACCCTCTTAAATATTTCAGGATAATTTTAATAAAATAAATTGGGCGAATTAATTACATAATTAAAAATTAGCATTTACATTAATTAATACATTAAATATAAGACATGAATAAACATGTTAAATGACGTAATACAAGATGGCGGATGATTCAAAAGCGTGACGTCATAGATGACGTCATCATACCTCCTAAAAGATTTCAAGAAATCAGTGACGTCATCCGAAAAATACCCTCGTGAAAGACTACAAGAAATCAGTGACGTCATTCTAAAAATACCCTCGTAAAAGACTACGAGAAATCAGTGACGTCATCCTAAAAATACCCTCGTAGAAGATTACGAGAAAAATCCAAGATGGCGGACGACCACGCCCTCTTCAGGACTGTTGAGTTGTTTTCCTCCTTCTGCCTACTATAGTGGCAGGGCTACTACTGACGTTAAGCGTGTAGAGAAGAATTTAGATCTTCTTCGGCTAAATTTATGCACCCAAAATCCTAGGTGACACTGCGAGCTCCTCCCCTACCACCGGGGACTTTTAATATGTTCATCAGGAGTTCTTCCTATACGTGTGTGCATATTTGCAAAACTACATGTTTTTTCGTTTTTTTAAACCGTTCATTGATTAGACTAGTTGTAATTGAAAGAGGAAAAATTTGTTTCGTTGCGGCATATGTAATTAACGGTGAATGCATAGCTTTGAAGACAAAATAAACTAATATTGAAGCAAGAAAACGGAAGGATTTCAGTTGTTGCTGATAAAATACACCATTATTGTAGCTATTAGGCATTATTATAACCAGAGTTTTAGTGAAGGGAATTATTAGACATTTTAATTTTACATGCATGCTATAGTCGATAGGGTCACTTTCAAAAAATCATAAAACTTTTTCTGGGAAAAAACACGGGATGCGGTGCATATCCACTTGTTACGCATCAAAGGGATTTCAAATGAGCCAAGTTTTAGATTTTTAAAAAATGGGATTTTTGAGTAATCTCACTTCAAAAATAGCTAATTTTTGAAAATTTTCAAAATTTCAAATTTTATTTCCAAGGCTGCATGCATCTTTGGATTATAATAAAACATTATATGAAACTATCATAGACTGCTATCTCCGTTTAGTAAAAAAAAAAACTTTTTTTTTCATAGAAGAAAAAAAAAACATGAAATCAGTAAAAATGCAGTTTTTTCGCCACAAAAATATATTTTTTTTCTTTATCAAAAATCCTAACCAAATTTTCAAAAACGATGTCTAGATGATATATGGGTACTTATTTATTTTTAGAAAAGAGAATTATTCAAATAGGTTAAATACTTCTGAAATAGTCTTTTTCAAATGGCGTGTGTTTCTGTTTTTTTCCAAAACGGCCGATTTTGTGTAGAATTTTAGAAGTCTGTAACTGAAGAAAAAAAATATTCTTGCAAAATCCTTTTGGGATATTTCATATATCCCTTAGTTGTAACTACTCTATTTTTTATTTTTTTTAAATCGGTGATGGTCATGTGACAGGCCCTGTCTGATCTGAAATGAAATGGTTCAAATTAATCACAAATTTGCGCGTGTTGTATATTTTGCTTCGTTGAGGAAAATTAATATAGAAAGTAAAATCTAATTTTTAAAAGAGAGAGGAACTTTTTGTCTTTTTATTCAAATACTAGTGGTACCCGCACGGCTTTGCCCGTAGTAGAAAATGAAAAGGTCATTTGGTTCGCCTCTATCTTTACAAATATTGGATAATGATTCTCACGCCAATTTGTTATATTCATTCGCTTGCCCATCCTACGGTTCCACGTTATGATAATTTCGTAATTTATCATATCGTGGAACCGTATTTCACGTTGTGATGATTTGCTCGGTAAAATTTTCTTAAAACTGGAATAGAAAAAGAACAAAATCGAATTTTCAAAAAATCTCTTCGAGGGGCACACCCCCATGTTACAAACTAACTTTGTACCAAATTTCATGAAAATCGGCCGAACGGTCTAGGCGCGATGCGCGTCACAGAGTTCCAGACAGAAATCCAGACAGACTTTCAGCTTTATTATTAGTAGAGAAGAAAAGCTTTAGATATTTTTTTGGCTCACGGTAAAAGTCATTCATAAAAATTTTCTTCGCTTGCAGTCATTAAAAAGAAAAAAAAAGAGTTTTAATAAAGAAATTGCAATTTTCAAATACCTGTGAACGAATCTTCCAAGTTTCGATGTTCTTTTGTTGGAACATACGTAATGCGTTCCATGAAGGCTGGCGTGTCGAGAAAAATGTTCGAACAGTTCATTCAATTTCTTTGGATTCCCACACTGCCATATAGAGGGTTTTGTCTTCGTTATTTGTAAAGTTGGTTGTGAATCTGGAGCCCACTGGAGATCATTCCATTTTTTACTGCTCGAATCCCAATTGTGTCCGACAACTGTAGAATATTTCATTCCAATTGTTCTGAAATCAGTAATAATAAAGTAATTCGTAACTAGATTAAAAGCCGGAATTATACTTGGGTGCAGGGAATACGCAGGGGATTCGAATACCCCCTTACAGTGGTTCAAAAATACATGTAAAAAAAAGTGTCTCCTAGATAACAGGACACCCCTCAATATTTTTAGACTTACGGATAGTAATACACTGGAATAATTTCAGCTTCATAATTTAACTGAAAGGGGGTGCGCAACCCCCTCCCCCAAATTTCATAAGTATAGGGAGGGGGGTTTAAAAAATACACTGAACTGAAAAAACAATGCTACATATTATAATATACACTAGTAATGTATACATTGCAATAAAATAATTATTTACAAAAAAAACAGGTGGGGAAATTAAATGTTTATAAATTTGTGACATTTTTTATGCTACGGCTAATGTTAAATTGAGGGGTCATTGAGCACCCTCTTAAAATTTGAGTAAGAAGTTAAAACTTTTACTGCATAATACTATTACTAAGTCTAAAAAAAATAGGGAGTGTCCTGGACTCTAGCTAAAAAAAGTTTTTTTGAACCACCGTACCCTTCAGTTCTATGCCCAAATTGTGGAGGTTGAAGAGATATTAGTATAATCATCTATTGTTGTTAGGCAAGAGTCGAACGCCGGCTTTCCTACACTTCGAGTTGTGCCGTGTCTACTCGTTCTGAATACTCGTAAAAAAGAGTAAAGGAAAAAAGCTAATTGGAAAAATGGTTCTTTTTTAAACATTCTTACACTAAATCTGTAACTGAGTCGAATAAAATCTGGATTTTATCTTGGTATTAAATTTTGAAAATGTTCCTATCCAATATATTTGCGCGACATTTTCTATTGAAATATAGTAGTTCGTTATCCCGTTCTGAAGATGGTTTTAGTTCTTGGACATTAGTCATAAGGGGATATTCATTAATTACGTAAGAGTCCCGAGGGGGATGGGGGTTGAAAAATTCTCTACATATCCTTTCTTGGGGGGGGGGAGTCCAAACCCATTCTTACGTAATATTTTTTAAGTCGATATTTTACATGAGAAATCGAGCGGTCAAATGGTTTGACAGGAATAATATTTCATTTGCGTCTGGAGGATAAAAAACTTATTAGGATGAGCTGCTTTTTATTTGTTTTACAAAAAATGAATGATGTAAAGTAAAATTAAAAAATCGCACTATGTATGGCATGTTTTATTTTTAAATAGTATCGCATCATATACAAAAAAAATTCGAAAAAACATTTAGTCTAAATTCCAACTTTTTAGTAAATATTTCTTGATACAATAAGATTTAATTTAATGATAGTGAGATTCCAGTGTCACAAGATTCGTGGATTCGTTATTTTATTATTTTAAAAAGTGAAATGGAATCTTACGCAAGAATAGCACGGGGGGGGGGGGATTGAAAAATCTTATGTACCCTTACATGGGGGGAGGGGGGTCAAAAATTGCCAAAATTATCCTTTCGTAATCAATGAATGGCCCCTAAGCACTGGATTTCAAAAACTCCACAAAACACCGCAAGGGGACAAATCGAAGGAGCAGCTGGACACTCCAAATCTTATTGAGGTACGGCACTCCAAAACGTGCTTTCCAAAACAGTTTTTTATGCCTTCAAGCATACTCCGTCCTGTTGAAGCCAAAAAATTAAATTCTTCAATTCAGGGGGGGGGGATGTTTCAGTATATGGGAAAGGGGTCGACTCCTAAGTCAGATAATTTTCAAAACAATGTAAACCAAACTTTAAATATGTACCTGCCGTCCTTGAAAAACAAAAAAAAAAAAAAAAACCCTGATTCGTGAAACGGGTTTTATTGTATTTTGAAATTAGAAAGTTATGTTTTCTTTATCCTGTATATATGTTACGGTGAATATTATAAATCTGGTAAATGTCGACATTAGCTGATGAGTACCAACATTCACATACTAAAGACATCGGTGGTAGACAGAATGTGACCTGTGAATCACCGGTGAAAGTAGACATCATCCAATTTCGAGCTTTTCGGGTAACCTATACAATATACTATGCTTAAATATTAAAATATTAATAGTAAACGAGCTGGTGTGTGCCTCACATGACTTCCTTTAGCTCCAATTTAATGTCATTTCCCCATTATTGGTAATTTTAATGTGATTCAATAGTTTTCTCTCTAAATATTACCAAGAGTGGCCGAATTGAAACCAGATTTAAAAAGAAAAGAAATCGCAAAATTTGTCGCCAAGTTGACGATAAAACTTGGCGACCAAAAGACTGGCGATATATCGCCAAGTGTCCGCTAAATTGTAACACCACTTGAGTTTACATCAAAATTAACAATGATTTCCCCCCAAAAAAGGAAAAAAGACCCCCTTAAAAACACCTGAATGCAACCAAAAGAGGAGGTGCACAACTAGACCCCACTAGGAGTCTACGTAACAAATTTCAACTTTCTAGGAAATACCGTTCTTGAGTTATGCGACATACATACACACATACGCACATACGAACATCCGCATATATGCACATGCATACATACGTACATACAGACGTCACGAGAAAACTCGTTGTAAGTAACTCGGAAATCGTGAAAATGGATATTTCGCGTGTCTATACGTTCTTAGGCGCATATCTACGTGTGGTCGAGTCGAAAAAAAAAAAAAAAACTCAACATTCATTCGGGGAAGAGCAAAATGGAAATTAAGGTCGATTTTTGATTGAAATTTTTTTCGCGAATACAATACTTCCCTTTTTGTAAAAGGAAGTAAAAAAATGATAAACATCTGAAAAATTTAAATACTTAACTATTGTATTTAATTTGTATAAAGCATTTGGTTTATAAATAATAATTAAAACTATAATATTTATGCTTTCTGCTTGGTTATGACTGCATTTAATGTGCTATTTTAACATTGAATCATGACTTTTGAAATTTCAATTTTATATATTTTTTTTATAATACTAGAACTTAATTATAAAAAAATTCAACTTACTTGCGTTAGCGAGTCAAAAACTTCTTGCATTTCTATTGCAACTCTTTCAAATGAGAATTTAGACAAAGCACTTCAATTACCTCCTCTATTGATCAAAAATTAACCTTTAGGTTTGGAGATTTTCTTTCTTCAAAACAAAACATTAATTTAACAGACCAACAATCATAATAAATATTAAAGGACAGTTCATTGTTCACTTAAAGCTATTGATTGTTCAAGTACCACAATTATCATTTCTCATAAATTTCCGTGATGATCGAAAATTATGCATTTCAATCAAGTATATCAAACACCATTAATCATTCAGCATTACAGTGGCGGAAAATGTTCCACCTCTTTCGTCGAAAGAATGAATATTGTAATCCTTTACCTTTTTTTTACCTCCTGCCAGTTCGCGTGACTCAATTATTACTGTCAACAGTTCCAGATCGCGTAAGTATAAGCATTATTCAGAGACTAATGTGTTTTTCAAAGAACAAAAAGTTAGATTAAAAATGTTTGTCGTAGTTAAAAAAACAAAAAGTTATTTATTACCTTTCTATCACATTTTTATTGGAAATACAGTTAGAAATAAATGATTTTTAAAAATAGCATCAATGAAGCTTAGAATTACGAAAAAAAAAGTTACTTGTTTCGAGTTACAAGAAACTTTTTTCAATCCGATAAATAAAAAATAAAAAATAAAAAAATGTGAGCTGCCGACGATAAGCAACAGCTGCTAAGACATCTCACATAGCTTTCTTTGTTGCTACTGCTATAATCTCAAAACTTGCCTGCATTGGGAAGTGGGCTCCTTGTAACTTAAAAACATGCGTCGCACTATTTTTGAAATTTTGGGCTTTAGTAACGCTGTTTTTACCATTTATTCTTCCTTGCACAGAAGCAAACATGTTACTTCTTGTTCATGCATTGAATAAATATTTACCACGAATGCTGAATTTAACCCTGTGATCTTTAAGGGGTTAAATATAGCCTTCGTGGTGCTGCATCAAGGATTTTTTTTTCTGGAAAAACTGACAAGAAATGATCGACGCTTTTTTTTTTTTTTTTGACAGAAAATGAATGTACATTATAGTCAAAGTGCAAATTGATTTTCGGATTGCAGTTGTTGGAGGCGATGACGATGGATTGGGGAGCGTTGGTGGTGAATGTCCTAAAAAATATAATGCAAGGAAAATGTAAACGATTTGATTGCATGTTTGTTTTGAATTTCAAAATATTCAACTCATATAAAATCGAATTGTCACACTTACGAGCATAAGAATGGCTAAAATTCAGTTTGGCAGTAAAAGTAAACGTATTTTACCTTTTTCACACAAAAGAACTACTTCGCACAGGAAAACGTGGTTTACACAAGAAAAATGCTGTATAGTTGTTTCATCTACGGCAAAATGAGTTCAATAATAATATAGCCTATCTATTTTTACTAGAACGGAAATTAAACGGGTATTAGAAATAACATAAGGGGGCTCAAAAAACAAGATCGCTCGCATCTGACACGGACATATACAAATTTTCCGATAACTTTCACACGTGTCAGGCACGGACAAAAGGGCTTTTATAATTCGCAACTCTAATAAACTTCAGCCACTGCCTAATGGCAGATAAAAAAGGTAAAACAAACAAATACCGTAACTTATAATAACTTGCTTTAAAGCTTAGTGAATAACAGTAATTTTTTATCGTGTTTGTAGGAAGCTTTCTTTTTTGTTCCTCTGAAATTATATTAGACCATAAACTGTCTGAAGCCTGTAATTTACTTCAAAGAAAACATGTGGAACGGAGTGTTTTACCTTTTTCGGTAGTATTGTTAATCAACGCAAGGTAGCGTATTGGAGTTCTGGAGTTGCGAATTGGTCCAGGCGTCACGTACTCAGAATCTGAGGCTTCCGAATCCGAGACCCCATTACATACGGAGCTGGTGCATGTTAAACTTTAGAATTCGAAAGACGAAAGTACATTGGTGGGTCACTAACAGTTACCACAGGTAAGTGGTACTAGATTCCTTTCCTCCTAAGTTTCCGAGATGGAAGAAGATTAGTGCTACCATATATTGTTTCATGCTAACAGTGAACTTTCGCCATCAAATATCCGGAGTTTTTCGTCCTGGATGTTCGAATGAGAAAGGAATGATAATGACAGCACTTAAAAGCTTATAATTAATTTTCATATAAGTTAGGCGGGCCGAATAAGGCCATGTAAACTAACAAAGACAACCACTCCTTTTTCTAGGTAGGACAGCAAAAAATCGCTAGATCGTTATTTTATCGGCATCAGAATGCCTAACTGATGATAAAGCGTTATCAACAATAAATTTGTTATCAATAGGCAAGGTTGGTTGGATTAAATGGATCACCCCCCTAAAGCTAAATATATGCATATGTTGTTGTTTTTTTCTTTTTTACACTGATTATGTTACATTTCATCACAGTTGTTGGTTTTGCATATATGGAACTTTCTTTCACAAAGGATTTTATGGAACTTCTTTCTATGTCATCGAACTTATGTCGGAAAACTTTTCAGAAAAATATTTTTAGAGAGCTCAAACAACATTTTTCAAAGTGTTTCCTGGTTAGTTTTTACTATTTTTTTGCGTTCATTAAACTTTCGTGTCTAATAGTTTAACCTAAAGCGCATACTGCAATAAGAATTTTTACACAAGGTCTTATTAATAATTGTCTAAAAGGAGGGGTTCCACTCAACTCGTGAATTTTCTCTATAAAGAGTGAGTGGGTCCCCTCACCATGGGGTAAGTGGGACCTGTATAATAGTGACGATTTTGAAATAAAAAGCAACTTTGATGAAAAATTTCTATTAAAATATATAAAAGATAACTATGAAGACCTAGAAGGAATTGATAGTTTAGCAACAAAAACTGGGGAATATGTAATTGTGAAATTTATATCAAAGAAAACATAGAGTATTATGCAACTCTAAATTAGGAAGTTGATGATGCAAATTAAAAAAATTATCCCTGAATTTGTGAGGAAGAATTGAAGTAGCGATAATTTTTATAGGATTGATGCCGATGATGTTGGAATTAATACTGAGGATGGAAGTGACAGTGATTGTCCCTTAGCAAACTTTAAATAAACGCTTTCCTTTATCATTTCCAATTTCTTTCTGAACTTATAATTTTGATTAATTTGCTTGAATTGATTTTAATCAGCTGGATTGGATTCACACTGCCTTATGTGTAGAAGTAAAATATAGGCCTATAGGTTTTCAACAAATTTCATAGATGTAATTGTTTTGTTTTTTGTTTTATAATTTTCCATCATACAGATTCAAATGCAAATAGGCATCTTATAAATGAATGCGTTTACAAAAAATATTTCATACCAAAAATGTACATACTTTATCAAGTAAGACTGATTTAAACCTTTTTTAGATATGCTTGCTTTAAATTTAAATAAAAGGTGGGTGGTCCAGTTATCCCTTTGTATTGGGAAATTCATCTGAGTTTTGAAAAAATATTATTGTAAATAACATTTAAAGCATCATTTTAGAAAATATTGATGAACTTTTGTTTATCAATAATGTACGAAATAAAATGAGTCAATAAGTTTGAGTTAGTTTTGTTTTTTTGAGCTTTTATAAAACTCTTCAGAAACAAACTATTCTAAAAAGAAGTTCCACTTACCCCAACCAACCCTGTTGCATTATTATAACTCTTATTTTGCGAGGCATGGTTTTTGTTACATATGTACCGTTGAAGCAAAAAGCTCGTTACTCAGAACGGAGTTTTTCAAGAGCAAGTTGTTTTCTTTGCAATAACACTGTTCTGGTAGAAAAACGACTTTTACGGGATTAAACTACTTTCATTGAGAATCTGATCCGCCCTATTCTGTATGTGTTTTAAATTCTGTAAAAGCACATATTTTCGCGAGGCTTTAATTTTCGAGAGTCCGACGTAATCGCGAAAATTTAAGCCTCTCGAAATATTTCTTACTTCAACTTTTGGTTCTGTTCTTTTAAAAGTCTAGAAATTTTCAACTCGCGAATTCACCGACATCTTCATTTTCTTGAAAATTACAGCTCGCGAAAATAAGTACTTTCGCAGTAGAATATATTAAACCGAAAGATAAACAAAAAATTAAGTTTTTTTTATTGTTATTATTTCATTTATTTCTGAAGAAGTAATGCGTTTACAATTAAAGAATGCAATTTTGAAATTGTTATTAATTTATTTGAAACATAATGTTTTTATTTTTTCGAATTTTTTGCTATGTAGTTAATATTTTTAAAAGCTAGTTTTTCATAAATTTCAGATTATCTTTTCAGACATTTTGTTCAGGCAATAGCAAGCAAAAAGCACACCTATAACTAAGAACACTTGAAAAGATATACTATAAAAATACGTAGAGCAATCACCAAACAATAAATTATCTAGGCAATAAGAAATATAAATAAAACCTAAATTCGAAAAAAGGGCGACACATTTTTTTTTTTTTTAATAATTATCAAAATCATTCATAATAAATTTTACATAGTGCCTTTTTTGGTTGTCTTTAAACACCAACAAAGCTTCCTTAATAAATAACGTTTGCAAAAAAAAAAAGATTAATAGAGAAAATTCTATGAAGAACAAAGTGACGGCAACTCTACATCGCCTGACCATATTCACCACACAAAGCAATGGATCAAGTGATTGCTAACTATCAATCACAATGCTGATATAAATACAATCTAAATCTGGTTGTCCTAGATCAGTGGTGACAAACTTCTCTTTATCTGACCCACGCATTAATTTTTATAAACTTATTTTTTTCAATAAAAAAATGGAACATACAATTGAAACATTTAATGATTCTATGTGCAACCTTGCGTGTGTTTGTGACACACACGTCTGCGCGCACACACATGAACGCACCTGCACACATACATACACGCGCCTACGCACACACGCACGCCTGCACACGCACACACACACACACACACACACACACACACACACACACACACACTTCTGCACATGCAAGCCGCAACAAGTAGAGTCCTATCGCAACTCGTGATTGTGAAAAACATAATTTGAATTCAAGATGTCAGAAATGCTAATTAAATTTTCTGATAAGATGTTTAGTATGAATAAAAAAAAATCTGATTGAAAATTATGTAAATATATAACTTTTAGAAACCCAGATTACTGAGCTGCAATCCGCGCTTGCGAAAACTTTATTTTTCAGAAACAAATTCAACTTTGTTATTTTTAATTTTCTTAGTCACTTGTAAGCTTTCATGGTTTAACATTAAAAATATTCACAGGATAAGTATAAAATTTTTCTGCGTTACTGCTACTTAAACAAACTTTGTTCTAATGCAAATAATTTTTTTTAAGTTATCAGACTTCTTTTGCCGTTTTACGTATAGATTATATCACGCAATATAAAAGACGACCAAAACGTAATTGAACTATTATGCGTCACATTAGTGATAGGAAAGGTCAGGTGGCACTTCCAATAAATTACGTCTTTTGCGCAAGGAATACCAATGAAAATCGTGAAAAATGGGCTTTAAAATGTTTTTCCGCAATTTTGTTTTGATTAATCTGACAGAAATTTCTCTCTGTGCTCCTTTAATGAGTTATTAATATTAATCCTAAGGAAAATCAATAGCAGGAGAAAGGACTCGCGGATAATGAAGCTGTCGAAAACCTTTTAAATGTTCGATAAAACTTAAAGATTGCACCAGCAGTCAAATTGAGTCCAAAAATAAATCATTATAGATGCAATTAAGGTGCATTTTTAATATTTCTTTCATTTGCGATTGTTGCATACTTTGTAAGTCAGGTCAGTCTTCTAGTTGCACTCGTTGTGGAGGATTTACACTGTTTGTTTGCTACGCAATTACAGGTATGATTCTTTATTTGTTTAGCAAAATATAAATATTAACTTAAAAAATAGGAATTTATTTTACCTTAATTTAAAGGACATTGAAGGATTATTTCAAATAGTATGTAATCTAATTGCTGACAGCTTTTTATCATTCAAGATGATTAAAACGCATTTTTGGTTTCCCTAAACTGGTGCTGGTCCCCAAAATGAATGGTTGATTTATTTTTCATAGAAATATGTCAGCTGAAGCACATCTTTTATGTGACAAAAGTTACGGAATAATTGTTCTCTTATTTCTCCAGAAACCCTTTAAAAATAAATTTTTGCAAGTGTTGCAGCTTTTTGTCTGCCACAGAATACACTGTTATAACCAGAGGTTCCAGACGAGTGAATATATTCCCCCTAAGGTGAAAGCATGGTGACCAAGGGTGCCATACTGGCCAGGAAGTAAAGCAGAGGTGCGAAAGTAGCAGACAGTCGTAGACAGGGGTGCCAAAACAGCAAGCAATCGCTAAATGACTTGCTGGCGCATGCGCTTCCGGCATACATTCACCATTCAACCACTTCAATATGGCGGACGAATGATAGGTTGCACTACGCGTGGCTTCTACGTCTTTCACATTGAATGAAGTACACTATTGGATTAAATCTCAACTTTTGTAGGATAATTCTTTAAAATAACAAGTAAGTACAGCTTTTGATCACTTTGTAGCTTTTAGGGCTTTCAAACATAGTTAAAAGTACTTTTAATGCTTTTCAGTTACCGTTAGTCCGTTACGATACCATAGTACCGTTAGTTGTTTATTTTCAGGTTACCGTTACTATCGTGAAAATTCCATCATTCACACAAAACGCTACTAAATGTATCTATCATTATTTTCTTGAGTACTCGATAAGCAACATTTATCGATCACCGAAATAGTAACCGCAATGATATTTTCAATAATCAACAAGTGAGAACCTAAATAAAAATGATTCTTTTGCTTCGTGTAGCGAGGGCAAAAAATAAAAAAGAAATCTCTCTCCGTCTATCTTTTTCTTTTGCTTTTTCGTTCAAGTGTTTGAATCATTTCCTGTTAGCGGTTATTCGATAGTGTTAGGAGTTTCTTTAAATTTTTAACTGTCGAAAAATAATATGCGCATTTTATTTTATTGTTATTTTGATTGAAATGTTGAACGTTTGAGAAACGATTTTGTTTTATCGTAACTTTAATATCCCAGAATATTGTTGGCTGTTCATGTAAATAATTCATAAGTACATCTACACTTTACTTTCGGTGCGGTTATTTCTCACAAATGATCTTTCACTTAACTATGATTATTCAAATAATTACTCGTCTTTAACTTTAAATATATTTGTGACAACTCTTTGATACCAAATAAAGTCTGTAGATATTTATTGTTTTATTCATCTTTAATATTACTTTGTAAAACAAAACAAAAAAAAAAAAAAAAAAACTCATCAGTACGCAGAATTTTTTCACAAGTTTTTTACCGCCCCGAGAGTTATTATAATTATTATTATTTATTTTATTTATTTTTAAGAAAAGGATAAAAATTTCACAGGTCCGCAATGTTTTTCATTTGTTTTTACCGACCCGTGGGTCAAAAGAGGTTGAGAAACACTGATGTAGAGAACGATCAGATGAATTAAAGCAATGAGCACTTCTTAACTATGTTGAAAACTCTGAAATATGGTCAAATGCTGTAATTACAAGTTTTAATCATTTCCAGTACTGAATTCATGCAATGTGAAAAGTGTGCAAAGCGTAGACTATCATGAATCAAAACAAAACTATTAAAAAAAGAAAAATACACAACTGTATTCAAAAACGCACACAATACGGGGGAGGGGGGAGGATCTACAGTAAGGGTGCCATTTCTCTCTCCGAAGGTTCATTCTTTTCACCCCGGCTGCCTACTTTTTGAAAGGTGCCTGTTTTTCACCCTAGTTAGAGGTGCAATTTCGGCTCCGTATTGGGTGCCGCTGGTGAACAAGCGTTTCACCCCTGAAAGGTGCCGAATGCAACCTGTAGTTTTAACAGTGTATATGTCTTAAACCTGAATAAATCTAGTTGGTAGGCATTTTTTGACAAAGGTTATTTTAAAGTTTTACTTTACAGTATAATATGCTTAAAAAAATTGAACATTTGTAGAAAAGGTAATTACAAAAGGATACCGTTAAAATTGCGTGTTTTTCAAATGCATTCAATCAACATTTTTGTTTTTAGTGAAACAGGCTGAGCATGAACTACAATCCTCCCTCTAAAGATTTATGGCACCTGGAGAAGAAGAGATTCCAAAATATCGATTGGACAACAGGTGTTACAACTACTTACAAACACACAAAGAAGAAACAGTCGAGATGTTTGTGTGGAAATCAAAGAAAGTTGAAGCAGTTGGTCGAAAGATTTTCAAGAACATCCAGTTTGCATGGAGCACACTACGTGTGTTCAAAGCGAAACTCCAACAGAATTCTACGCATATTTTACAAGTAACTATCCTAACCATTCAGTTTAGATTTTTGATGAAATTAGTAGTTATTTAGGGGTGGTGTTATTGTATTTGTTGGCATAAAACGGAAGAAACACGTTTATTAAGTTATCCAAAACTAAGAAATAATAGTCATGAAATCTATTCAAAGTTATCCTGAAATGTAATACCACTTTGAGTCACGTTAGAAATAATGTCGATAACAAATTATTTTAATAAACGTAGCACAAGATTAATTCTGAAAAATAAAATTTCTAAATAATACTTAAAAACTTCCACCACCACAAAATTTTTGTCATTTATAATACTGCATAGTGTATTACAGTGCAGTAAGATTGATTTAAATAACTCCAAAAACAGCTTCTAAACTAACTTTAGAGTTATTGAAAAGCGCAATTACAGCCATACAGCCATACAGGCTGTATGTTGGCAACATACAGTCAACTAGGCCATAAAAATGCCTAGTACAGTCTGGCCCACAAAAGTCGTGGAATCCGGCAAGCGGCAGAGATACTGCCGTGCTAAGCACAGATGTGGTATCTGCACATTTTATCAAAATTGAGTTATTGTCACCAGATGTTCGTTAGTAATTTAATTTACCTAAATCTCAAGTTTTTTTGGCGATTTGTGAGCGCGAAATATTAAAAAAAGCTTTGAGAAAAAAGTCGTAGCTGCACATTTTGCGTACTTTGCTAAAGGAAATTTGAATGCAAGTGACAAATACTAACAAACAAATGGCACGACCCAAATTTTTGTCCAAATCCGTGACCCAACGGTCACGGATTTGAACAAAATTCTAGATATAAGTTCATTCTCGCTAGATATGAGTTCAGGTACAGCGGTTTGACTGCATAGGTCCTAGTTTGGCTGCAACGAGAGTGCAAAGTTGCTAGTTTGGTCCCAGAAATGCAATGGCGTTTCCATTGGAATTTCAGACTTCGACACAATGTTCGTTCTCCCAACACGTTTTGCCTCTTTCGTTAGTACAACAAGTAGAAGGAAGAACACCTATTTATTTATTGGCATCATTTAAGTTACTTGATAAGTCAAAGCATTTTTTTTTGTGTCATGTGCAATAAATCGGAGTTCCCCCCCCCCCCCTCCCTCCACTTCCGTTTTTTTTTTTTTTTTTCTGGCTTATCATTGTGGAATATCTTTGACAGCAGATGATAAATATCCAGTTAAACTAAATGCTTTTATTAGAAAAACGATAAATAATTTTTACTAGCAGACGATTAATATTCAACGAAAACAATTTCATTTGCAAACGATAAATATCCTGTAACTATGGTATTTTGGCAATCACGTTTTTGAAATTAAAAGTAGTATCCAATTTAAATTTGATTACTTATTAAAAATTAGTACGCAAAGTAATTAATTCAAAAATAAGTGCATGCAATGGATTCGCACTGGAGTATAATTGCGGAAAAACACTGCAAATAATCAAACACTTTTTGAACACTATTTGCACACGTTCACTTGTCACCTTTTTAAGAACACTATTTTTGTAATAGTTATTAGAACCGTTTTGTGAACACATGTCATAATACTTTTTTATCACGTACACTTGTCCCCTTTTTTAGAACACTTTTTCCGGTAAGTTTTCAAAACACTTCTATAAACACTGTTCGGAACATGTATATCCTTTTTAGCGCACTTTTTAGACATTTCATGGATAGTGTAAGAGAATGGTTTTTGAACACTTGCGCTAAACATTTTGTGGTACACGTTTTAGTACAGTTTTTAGGATATGTTTCGGAACAATTACCGATCACTAATATCTTCTCAGAATGTGTGCTATCCAAGTATAAAAGAAGCTTATAAAAAGAAAAAATACTCACTAAATTCATTTTTGTTGAGACTGCAGGCTTGATGATGGGTTTAGGCTTTGAGTGAATATGATTATTAATCTGCATTATTAGTATGAAAATTTAAAATCTAATGACATCTCAAAACCAATGGAATAGTTTAGAGCAAAATACCAAACGAGCAAAAAAAGTAGCATGAAATTGTAGTACAAAATCATATTTACTACAGAAATGACAACTAAATTTGAAATATAAATTTCCATAAGTAAGTTTTCAAAGCCAATCAATAATGTAAAAAATAAACAAAAATGTGTCAAAAACAAATGGTTATATAAATTAATTTTTAAAAAAAATTCCTCAAGAACAAAAACTTTTTTATTACTGTCTATAATTCTAATTTGTTTACGTTCCTACTGTTTAGCTACTCAGTAGTCTACTGCTCGGTTTATGATCAATGACCATTAAAAATTAGTATTCTTTTATACCATTAAAATGCAATGAAAATCTTTAATAACTAATCTTTCTGTGAAAGTTCACTGCAAAGATGGAATTACCAATTAGTTAGAATTTAGTTTTTCTTCCTTGTGCAAAGGACAGGAGCAAATGCATTAAATAAAAAAGGAAAAAAAAAAACAATTTCATATGAACTAGGCCAAAAAATTCCATTTAACTCATTTCCAGATGTATGTTTAGTGTTTTCGACCCGTCTGCAAGTGCATATGAATGTACGGGCAATCAAAATGCCCATTTTTGATAACAACTGAATTCATAATCACGAGTTTTCTCGTGACGTCAGT
Organism: Uloborus diversus; assembly: GCF_026930045.1. Taxonomy (NCBI): domain Eukaryota; kingdom Metazoa; phylum Arthropoda; class Arachnida; order Araneae; family Uloboridae; genus Uloborus; species Uloborus diversus. The sequence goes on from NC_072737.1 coordinate 132,506,290, forward strand.
AAGTACGTATGTATCAGAGGTGAATTCGTAAATGTTCCAGTACCAGAAACGCTAATGATAAATGATTGAATAATGATTTTTGGCCAGTTTTGTTTGGAAGCGCAATTATTTTTCTTGAAAAGTAACGGCGTTCCAGTAAGACCAAGCACGAATTCACCTCTGGTTTTAATGTATCAGTCATAACTGAAAAACTGCATGCCGTAATAAGTTAAAATTTTGTTTGTAAACTGAGGGGAGTCTGGTTGTGCATCTCCGTTTTTGGTGTGCACAGAGGTTCCAAAAGAAGCGTTTACACTTTTTCTTTTTTTGAGCCAAATCGGTGTAGTTTTCAATGACGACTAAGAGGCATATTTTTCTCGATTATGTTCGATTCGATCGAATTCTATCTACCGGTCACGTAGCGAGACATTTTCTTATGAGTAGAGTAAAGGAAATTTCTGGCTTCACTTTTGGTTGATAGAATTCTTTCGAATCGAATCATCAATTATGTTAGGTTGAATGTGCCCCTGAAATGATGTTATGAATGGACGCCCACTTGGTGAAAAAATTGAGCGACAAATATTTCACTAGGTACTGTTTCTAAATTGTTATTTCAGAATGATGTTTTGGAAAAATTACTTCTGGAATAAAATTTTGTGAAAATCTGATTATTAGGTTGATCAAAAGTTATTAAACGTAACTTGCTTTTTTTTTAATGGCACATTCAACTCGATTGTGTTCAATTCGATGGAATGCTATTTAGTAGTAGCGTAGTGAGAAATTTCAACTGGATGAGGCAATGCAAATTTTTGGCTGTTCTATTGGTAGATACAATCTTATTCGATTGAATCGAATTATGTTTGAGTTGAATGGGCCACTTCAACTTAAAAAGTTTCAATTGTACTTGATTTTTTTCAATGGTGCGATTTTGTTTAAATAAAAACACGAGTTTTCAGAAATTTCTGGTCAAACTCGCTTAATTATACTTTGAAATACAGAGTGCTGTTTAAAAAGTTAAGTTGTCTCAAGGAAGAAATAAGTTCCCTAATGCAGCTAAAAATTAAAACACGTATTTAATTTACATTTTAAACTGATGGACTTAGAACCTCTGAACTCCTATTTTGCAGTTTACTAAACACATCTTGTCGTAAAACAAAATATTTTCTTAAAATTAACCTAATTGACATAAATACACATTTTAAATTTTACATCACACTGCAGAAAGTAGTATTGCGGAATCCTCATCGTCTTTGGACAAAAGTTTAATTAATTAAGTGTTGGTCAACTCTGACTTATTTTGTTTCAGTCGAACGTTTAATTACTTTTATTGTGGTAGGTTCATTGTTTCAAAGCTTTTCAAAATACGAAAAAAATGAATTTCAGTTTCAAATGTCTGGAAATTCAAATGCAAACGACGTCAGGAAAAAGACTTACATAACTCGAGCTTGAACAGAAGTACGTTCATTTCTTTTCAATAAAAGGAAATCTTGAAACGCATCTGTAGAAATCGTTTACAGTTTTACTACTTAACATTCATTTAACTCAATATTTATTTAATTATTTTATTTGACACTTGTACAGATTTTAAAATTTACCTCACATTGCTGGACAGTTGTATTGCAGAATCTTCGTTTTTACATGCAAGTGAATTCCATTGTAAAATTCCATAAAAATTGAATTTATAAAAGCTATTTTTTACATTTAAACTTTATCAGTTGAACACAAATAATATATGTCCCCTTTAACAATAAATCCTCTTGGATAATATTTTTCTAGAATTAGACCCCCCCCCCTCTGCTCCCTTCCCTTTTATCATCAAATATAGCTGAAATGTTTTTAAGATATCAGTTTTTTATTAAATTTACAGCAGATTCTCCGAGTCTCCTTCCTCTAACGTCTTCAAGTTCAGCTTAAAACTATACTTTTAAAATTAAATTTTGAAACATTGATGTTGGATATCCCCTTAAGTCCCCTAAAAATGTTCTTAATTCTTCACCTCTGAATCGTTTTCGGAGAGGATCATTCATGGAAACTTTTACCCTAATTGTTTACTAAAGACCAATCTAAAATTGCAATTTTAAAACTCCAGTTTAATTCATTTTTCTAGAACCCCCCCCCCCCCCCTTGTTTTCTCACCTTTACCTCACCCAAAGACAGCTTAATCGTTATTTTCAAAACATCAGCTTCAACAAATATCTGGAGGAGGTATCCCTACACCTTTACCCGAACATTAAAAATATGGCCTAGAATTGCATTAGTAAAGCTAAAATTTGAATTTTTAATTAAAAACCCTGAAAATTCCGAGTGTTCCAGTCTGTGGCCCCCTGGGCCTCCCTTTTATAGTGTTAAGTAGTTTGCATGAAATATATGTATAATATTTAAATATTTCTTTCATATATGCAAAAGAATGAACTTCTTACTTATCCAATAATTACACGTTTTTCATCAAAATTTTCATCATGTGTTATTTAATTTTAGTTCATCAAGTTGTTAATTTTTCTTAAATAGGACATGGTATTTTTCAAAATATAAATTTTTTTATTAACGTGTCGAACAGCAAATTGAAAAAGTGATTTAAATAAGGCAAAAAAAAAGGTAAATTTCTCAGAATTATCTTCTAAACCGGTGATTTTAAACATTTTGTTTCCCAGTTCTTTTTTTGAACAATTCCAGGCCCGATATATGTACTGAGACACACATACATTTATACAAGCCTATAAAAGCTTTAGTAGTTTCAGAAATCAGATCAGCATAGCTAATATAACTTTTTGCATATATTTCGAGCTCAGAGTAGAAATTGAAACATCATTTTTTTTTGCTTTACTATGTATTTGCGTTAAATTTAAATTGTGAGACTCGAATTCCAGAAATTTATAAAGTGTAACAAATAACAATAAATGTTAGGGATCCTTGTTCCAAGCATAATCAATGGTCAAACATCTGGATTACCATTGCATAATTTTTAAATTTAGTTATTTAGATTCTTCTACAACTTAAACAGTATGATGAATAAAAGTTTATTTAAAACAAAATGTGAATGCTCAGAGATGTACAAGTGCTTAATGTACAAATGCTAACGCATAATGTACACAAAATATGGATCTCAACGATCTGCGAGTGCTGAATCAAATTTCAAATGTTTAAGCATAATGTAATGAATAGTAATGGAAATAAGTAACTTGCGTTAAATTATTCCAAACAAGACCAAAAAAGTTACAGATGAAAATTCTGAAATCGACATCAATGTTTACTAATACTTTCTGCGTAGCTTCGCAGAATTTGGCACACGTAATGAAATACGTCACAATTTCGTAGCACAAAGTTCTTTCAATTAAGTTTATGAGTGAGAATATTGAAAAAATGTAACAAAATTTACAGTAAAAATAACGTCATTTAATTGAATACTGTATACATACAGTATGTAGTACAACCAACCAATCTTCATCTAGCCATTCTCACTGCAGCAAAGAAAGCAATGATTTTACAAGTGTGCCCAAATGTGACCAAACATGTTTTCAAATGTGTTGACGAACCATCTGCTGCCTGGACTCGTGTGTTGGCACTAGAGGTTCAGCATCCAGAACACATTCGGAACACTTTCCTTCTGGCGGAGCTTATTCAGAATACTTCATAGCGCACATTCACATATTAGGATCACTTTTTCTGAAACAAAGTGTTCCAAATTGTGCAGGTTTATTTGCAGTGAAGGAGTAAAAACTGTTAATCCTTTAATAGGCAATTTGCGCGAAATTTGAGCTTAAAAAATTAATTACAAAAATATTAATTCGAATTTAAAAAATAAAACCCCAGGTGCACATCCCCGAGGCTCGAAGTAATTTTGTACAAAATTTCAAGGCTGTAGGTGCTTATGGGGATCTCCTGGACGCGCGTCCGCCACAGACTTCCTTCCAAAATTTCTTTGAAACCTTACTTTTATTTACTACTAGCAGTACCCACACGGCGATGCCCGTGCTAAAAATTTAAAGGAAGTTCGTTGAATAAAAAATATACTTTCCCACCCTCCTGATATGAAATGATCATTTTTCAAAAAAAAAATTTTAAAGTCTCTTTAAAATTCAAAACTATTCGCAAAAACATTTAAAAAGATTTACAGTAGCTTTAAAACTTAAAATAATCGTAAAACTGTATTGTTCATCGCTTGTCGCGCTGAGCAACCACGCTATCGTAACCCTGCCCTTTAACGAATGAAGCGGTTTTTTTTATCTGCAATTCGAAATGTTTCAACAGATAACCAAAAAAAAGACATCAAATCGTTTCTTTCAAATGTAAAATAATTCCGCTACTCTATTGTTTTTCGCCAAACTCTCCAAGCGACCACGCTACCGTTACCCAGCTCTTAGCGAGCGAAGCGAATTCCGATTGATTAGATATCTCATTTTTCTTACGAAAAAAGAAAAAATTCCCGTGGGACATTCGAGAATCGTCGTCAGAAAAATAGAAGAAAAAGTCGTATACTTCATTCGGTTAAAAACAAATCAAAAGTTTCTTTGGAATTCAAAACAATTCGCCAAAACATTGAATTACATTTACAGTTGCTTTAAAACTTAATAATCCTCCAACTATTGTTATCGCCTAACTCACCAAGCGACCACGCTACCAGAACCCAGCCCTTTTGCGAGTAAAGCGGATGTGTTCCTTTTTTTTTTTTTTTTTTTTACCGTTACCCAGCTCTTAGCGAGTGATGCGAACTCCGATCAATTAGCAATCCGATCAAAGAAAAAAAGTTCTTTGATTAAAAGGAATCTTTCCTCCCTTCTCTGATGTAAAATAATCAATCTCTTTTACTTAAATGAGTAAACACATTTTAAATATCTAGAAACAATTATTTGCAATTTAAATATTTCGCCAAATAAACAAAAAATACATCAAAATTACATTAACAGTAACTTTTAAATTGTAAAATAACCCTGCAACCCTATCGTTTATCGCCAAATTCTCCAAGAGACTGCGCTATAGTAACCCACCCAATTAGCGAGCGAAGTGAACTCCGACCGATTAGCGAGCCAATATTTTTAACGAAAATGGGGAGGTTTCCTTCAGTCAAAAGTACTACTTTTAGTCATTGAAATGGATAGAATGAGCAAAAAAAATTACATGGACCCAGAAAATACTTTCATTTTTCCCAACAGTTTTTTTTTTTTTTTTTTTTTTTTTTGAGCAATCACGATTGCTTATTGCTTTCATTTGACTGTCCTTGACGTTACGGTTCCTTTTTCAGCTTGGACCAGGGCGGCGGCGCGGCTGGTCCTGAGCACTGTCCACCGGAATCCACTTTTGCTGGGCGGTGGCGTCCATGTCCTACACACGCATGGTCATATACACTCCCCTACGTGCGCACGCCTTTACACACATACACATGCCTACGTGCACACATGTAAGCCAACACACACAACTATACACACGTAACCACCCAGGAGGAGGGACATGCTTGAGGGGGGGGAGCAATTTCTAGAAACAATAACTCTAATCAGTAGGGTCTTGTCGCAACTCGTGATTGCGAAAAACATAATTTGAATTCAAAGTTTCGGAATTCAAATTAGATTTTTTTAACTAATATTTTTAACTGTCCGATTTTTCAAACAAGATGTGGTCTTTATGACGACACAAATGATGCAATTTGGCGCATCTTTCTACTACGTTTCCACGTTATGATAATCAAGCAGCGAATTAAAATTGCGCTCTACGCTTGCTACCAACCATATCGTTGCCAATACACGTGAGTAAAGATGCGAATTAAATATTTTGTTCTGTGAATGGCAACATTGAATGGCATTTCATTATTTGTGATGTTACACGACAGAAGTGTAAAAAATGAAAGCACACCAATTTAAGTAATTTTTTTAAAATATTAAGCTTAAATAAATTATTTAAAAAATGGTCAGATCCTATGTTTTTAAACATGCTCTAAGAAAAAAATACTTTTAAAATTTTGGAAATTAGCCCATTACTAAGCCGAAAAACAATGTAATTAAAAAACAAAGTATATCTAGGACAAAAAGGAAATCCTGCATCCCGTACCCCGTAAAATGTAAAATTTTTTAAAAAATATGCTTACATTGTCGTCTAGTTTGCTCCGTCTTTTCTAATTTCTATTTTAATGGAACGTTCTCATTTACTAATAGTATTTATGACTCGATATATTTATTTAGCAAATAAATTTATATGTTAATAGATCATTTAAAGTCTATTTGACGAATTACTGGGGGGGTTTATTTGGCGAACGTTTTTTACTTTAAATGCCCTGGTTTAATTGTTTGAAAAATTACGTTTCATTTTATTAGTTTTGTTTCAAGTCCTGTTTTTTGTTCAAAAAAAAAAGTACAGAGACAAAATAACGCATGGTTTCGCCAAATAAGTAGTTTATACGTAGGTTTAATCAAACATGCTAACAATAAGCTTAACAAAAACAATCGCCAAGGTTGATAATGCGCCGTAAAGTACCTATAACAAAAAAAAAAAAAAAAAAAAAAAGTGGTCTCCGATATAATAAAGGTAACAATTTTCATAGAGAGTCGACGGCTCTTTAAAATCCTCATCTGGAATAGTTTCGAAAATATTCATTAGAATGGATCTAAGAGAACAAAAAACACCCTTTCAAATAAGACAAATATTTCTTAATATTGCCATTAAAACAAAACATATCATTCACCCATAAAAATAACGTCAACAAAACCAGTAAGTCAGAACTTTTTAAAGACTACGCATCCATTAAAATCGTACATGAAAACATCGACTGGCAAAAACCTAATCAAAAGGGAATATATTTTAAATGCCCTGCTACACAGACAAAGCCCCAATGCGTTAAAAACCAATTGCAAGAAATTTTACTTCTTGATACTCAAGCAAGAAATGGCAACAAATAATATTGTTCGCTTTATCTTCAAGCTAAAATTAATCTCGCGCAAAAAATGGAGAACGCTTATAACTTTTTTTGTAGTCTTTTTTCGATTTCCGCAGCTACAGTCCTTGCAGGTATTTTTGAAATGATTATTTTTTATTGGTTTTCCAGCGGTACAAAAGCCTAAAAAATCGGACCATTTCTTTGCATAGACGTACATTCAAGTGGACGTAAAATTGAGTTTTTAATTAATATCTCCGTTAATTAGCATCCTACGTGGATAAGACTGGAATATTGGTAACCCTCGTAAAATTTCGAATTTTTTTAATACCTGGTTCAACCTTGAAGTCGAGCCCGTTCTTGAAAATTTTGCATATGAGTGCAGAACGTTCCCCATCCTGTTCCACCCCCTTAAAATCGAAATTTCAAAAATCCTTTCTTAGCACGTGCTTACGTTATAAAATGAAGCTATGTTCCAAATTTCAGCTTTCTAGCCTCAGTAGTTTTAGTTGTGCGTTGATTGTCAGTCAGGATAAGCTACTTTATATATACAGACTAGCATTCCCGTACCCGGCATTGCTCTGGTAATGGAATTAGCTGGGGTTAACAGTACTTGGTGCACCTAGTTTCGAAAATCCCCTGTAATAATAATTACTTATCTTAATATATAAAAATCTTCTGTGCGGACATTTGTCACCATAAGGCTTTTAAACGGCTGGAGCAATTTTGATCAAATTTTTTGTGTGCAAGCATGATTTCGAAGCGCGATGGATCGAATCGGAAATGTTTTTGTTAATTAATTAATTAATTTAAACATTGGATGGTTATACCTCCCAGATGATTAACATTTATTTTAACCTACTGTTGAGCGAGAACTGAAATAAATATTTAACCTGTTGCCAAAGGACAATAAGAAAGCCAGTTCTGCTTTTTGTAATGAAATTTCCTACTGTGATATGTCAATTGAGAATAGATAAAACGTAGAGAGAGAATTTTTTAAAAGCAACGATTTTAGGTCCCGTGATATATTTTAAAGTAAAGTACTGGAAGGTTCACGCAAAACGTGTGTTCTGTCGTCGTAGTTGAACAATGTGACCGGATCGGTGCTTTAGATTTTCCTAATCAAATGATCAGAAAGTACCTTCCGTACTTAGCAATATTTGTTTCTCGACCGAAATCCATCTGAGTTTTGGCACCAATGTCAAGAATACGTTAAGGATTATCTAACTAATCAGTACATTATTAAAGGAAAAGAAGATGGAATTTAAAAACGAAACAAATTTTATTTTTGTTCATATAAATTACAACAGTGTAGTTCTGTATTCGAAAGATCAGTGCAGTGGGAGATCTTTATCTTTGGTGGAAAGAACAAATTAGGCAATATATGAAGTTTAAAAAGTTTTCGTTCAAAAGATTGGAGCGCTAATCGGTCGGAGTTGGCTTCGCTCACTGATCGGCTGGATTACAGTAACGTGGTGGCTTGGCGACTTTGGCTGTAAACAATGGAGTTGTGTGATCATTTGTTTACATTTTAAAGCTACTGTTAATGTAATTTATTGCATATTTTGTTTATTTGGCGAATTATTTCCAATTGCAAAGAATTGCTTTTCGTTTTTAAAGAGTTTTTAGTCATTTTAGTTGAAGAATGCGTTTATTTTACATCGGGAGGGGGGAAGGGATGAGTGATTTTCGCTTATTCATAGAACTGTTTTTACCTTTATCATTTTTTTAAGCGATATCTTTTTCATTGTTTTATTTTTTTTAGTTTTTTACTCTTAATATCTGAGGACGCTTTTTATCCTTTGAGTATGACTGAAAGAACAAGCCATCAAGTACGGGAGAAAAAATAGTTAATAAAACAACTGCTCAGTGGGCATTAGATAAATCAAGTTGTAATAAATATACGCATTCTGACACCAAACAGCTTAAAACCATTTCTTTTTACTTATTTTTTTCAACAAAAAGGTTCAAACATTACTGATTTTTTGGACTTGATAGTTTATTGATTTTTTTTTACTTTTCAATTTACAAAGTTTTAACAGAACAACGTCTGTCGGGTCCTCTAGTTACCTATAATTTTTCCTAATTTTGGGAGGATCCCGGGGCCCCTGAACTCCTTATATATATGCCCTTGTCCTTAACCGATCTTTAACTGTTATTAACGATCCTTTTAAAGTATTGATTATCTTTGCAAACACAGGCCATCCACATTTTATTGTTATACTTATGTTTAAGCAAGAACTTCTTTGTATACAACATTTTTTTTTTTTTTTTCTGGTGCTAAAATTATTAAGCTGCTTGATGAACTGACTTTGGAGCAAGCTACATAACATTGGCCGTGTGAAAAAATGTCTTGTCTTAAATCGATCCCTGCTACTTTTAATGTCTGTCCTTGTGACTTATTAATGGTTATTGCAAAGAAAACTTTAACAGGAAACTGCACTCTTCTAACTTCAAAAGGATGTTCTTAAAAACTTCGTTTCTGGTTTTGAAAAAATGAAAGCAAAAGACAGAAACATTATGATTTGACTTCAGAAAAGCCTCGAAGAATCACGTGAGAAACAAAAACAATATCAAATTTATAGTTCGCTATCGACCAAAAGTTGAGATGAAGTACTGAATAATGATTTGAATGGAGGAAAGATTTCGAAAATAAGGGATTTGAATTTCAATGACAGGGTTTAATTTCGCAGAAATTAAGGGGTTTTAATTAATTTCTCCCGAACTAATTGAGATTTCGAAAAATCCTTTCTTAGTGGTTACTTTCGTAATCATGCGGACATGCCTGCCATATTTCAAGTCTGACGCTTCAGCGGTTTCGGCTGTGCGTTGATATATATATATATATATATATATATATATATATATATATATATATATATATATATATATATATATATATATATATATATATCAACGCACAGCCGAATATATATATATATATATATATATATACCCACCCTAATATATATATATATATATATATATATATATATATACCCTATATATATATATATATATATATATATATATATATATATATATATATATATATATATATATATATATATATATATATATATATATATATATATATATATATATATATATATATAAATATATATATATATATATTAGGGTGGGCCGAAATAAGCCGAAAAAAATTTTTTTTCGAAATCAATTTTTGGGATAGCGCGCAAAAGTTGCGTAGTGAGCTAGTTAGCACTCACAAAAAATTTCTTGGATATTAAAAAATATCTAGCCGGCGCTATTTGACACTGAAAAACCGAAAAAAAAGAGAAAAATGAATTTTTATCGAAAATTTTTTTAAAAAACTAAATTCCAAATATTTTGCTGGAATGCGCCGAAAATGTTATATAATGAGTCAGTTCGAGCCCATAAAATGTTTCATTGATTTTAATGAGCATTTAACCGCTCCTTTCTGACATCAAAAATTGGAGAAAAATGAAAAAATATTGAATTTCTTTAAAAACAATGTGAAAATTATTTTTCAAAATTAAATCATAGACTAAATAATTAAATAGCGCCATTAATCATAGTAATTATTATCACGCAATAGTGTCATACATTTTCGAGAACTACATATATAGATAATAAAATTTTAAAAAAGAAATCTTCAAATTTGATTTATAATACCTCATGCATAATGAATATTATTTTTTTGAATAATATTGTCCCTTGTTATCAAAGATGGAAGTTCTTTCCTAGCTTGAAGTTTAGCACGAATGTATCCATCTCGTGCAGTTTCACCACGAACTCTTATTGCAGCTTCAGTTATTAGTTTCACACAACGTTTCACAGCTTGCGTGTGACAGGGAAATTTCTCGAAAGTAAACTCTGTAGAATGTTCTTTGCACATTTCTTTCCATTGTTGGTCTTTTAGATGCATTGTAATAGGTGGCTCTGTTACAACACAGTTTGCCCAATCAACTAAATCAACATAATCAACGGCTTCAAAATTGAGTTTAGGACGCTCAAAAAATCGTACACCATCCGAGCCAACAGTAGCTGTTCAGGATGAGCGAAATATGCATTACTTGAGAGGACTTTGAAAATTATCTCCTTAACGTTGTCTGGAAACTGCCTTGCAAGAGAAATCATTTTCCAAAAATGTTGGGCGCGGTACTGGCAGTTCGGTTTCATTTTTATCTCAAACCACATTGGAGCATAAACTAAAATTACATACTTTACAAGCATTGTAAGGTTTTCTGATGGAGTTGGAGTGCCTATATACAAGCGTAACAAACGGTTTGTAGTTGTCAGCCATCGCGCATGACTGACTGAGTTTGCCTGGGCTACTGTCAGCCACGCTTGAAGGACAACTACCATCTTTTACGGTAAGACAGATTCTATACAAATATTGTTGTTCAGTACTTAAATTTTTTATATCTTCCATGTCCAAAACCAGAAGATTGCAGTCAATTTTATCAAATTTGACCACCGGATTTTTTTCACAATCTCTAAGAAGTTGTTCGATAGCTCCAGAATATGAATGTAGCCACTTTGTGCAACCGTCCAATTCCAGTATAAGATTCCTCAGTGGCAACTCATTGTGGACATTGGACACAAGAGAGGACCCCTTTAATTGCTTAATTCCCAGCTGTGGAGGTATAGAATTACAGCATTTCTTGTCGAGGGGTTTTGTCTCTTAAGTGGGTTATAAAGTCGAGAGGAAGAAATGGCTTGAGAAAAAGAAGAATACTTGCGTTCAATTCATTAATCAGTTTAAAGGACTTCAGAGGATTCACATTTTTTTAATACTCAAGCGCTCTATTTGTCAAATATATATAAATAATTATAAAATAATCTTAGGAATAATAGAAGTAGTTGAGCGCCGTTTATTATCCAAGAGAGACAATTGGAGCCGAAGATAAAACTAGTATGTTGTGGCCATCACGAAACTTTCTTCTATATCTTTCTTGTGAATTCTGATCAATCCCTATGCTTGAAAAGAATGCAATATTCCCAGCAAAAAAAAAAAAAAAAAAACTTGACGACCGTCCGAATTCCTGAATTCCCGCAAAAGCAAAGCAAAGAACGATTTGAAAGTTATTTTAAAAGCCTTGCTTGAATTAATTAGATGTTTTATTTATTAACAAACATAAAATGGCAACAGTTATTAATTTTAAATCATTGCGATAACATTTCCGATTATCTCCCGAAAATTAAAATCACGTGAAATAAGCAGACGAGAGTATTGTAATTTATCTTTCTTATTGTTGCATTTATAAAACTATTTTTATTAACACAAAAAAAAAATCAGACCACCATGGAGCGATTGGCGCTAAAATTGAAACAACGCCTATTTACAAATAGATTCACATTTATTCCAAATTTCATCCAGAACGTAGCATTACTTCTTGAGAAATGGCACTCACAATGAAAAAAAAGAACATTCGATTGCGCCACCCCCCTTTTCAGCTTTTGACACCAAAATAAAATCAGCTCTTATACCCACTAAGGTCTACTTGCCGATAAATTTTTCTTTCATTCCGTTCATTATTTCTTGAGATACAGCAGTCACAATTGACGACAAAAAACGTTCTATAGCTCAACCCCCGTTTGAGTTATTGCCACCAAAATTGAATCAGCAGCTGTCCCTGTTAATGGCAACATATGGTCCAAATTTTGTTTGATTCCGCCAGTTACTTCCTGAGGAATAGCAAGCACGCGTAACTCAAAAAACGTCCCATTGCTCCACCCCTCTTGGAGGAATTCGCGCCAAAAACCAATGGGCACAAGTTCACATAAGGGCACATATGTGTACCAAATTTCGTTCGATTTCGTGCGGTAGTTTTTGCTGTAGAGCGGCCACAAAAAACTGGTCACACACAGACGTGACTCACACACACACATACATACATACACACACACAGACAGACAGACATTTTCCAAAAATAGTCGAAATGGACTCAGAACACCTCAAAACGTTCGAATCCGTCAAAATTCGAAATTCGAAAATTTGCACGAATCCAATACTTTCTTCGTGCAAATTTTCGAATTTCGAATTTTGACGGATTCGAACGTTTTGAGGTGTGCTGAGTCCATTTCGACTATTTTTGGAAAATGTCTGTCTGTCTGTGTGTGTGTATGTATGTGTGTGTGTATGTATGTGTGTGTGTATGTATGTGTGTATGTGTGTGTGTCACGTCTGTGTGTGACCAGTTTTTTGTGGCCGCTCTACAGCAAAAACTACCGCACGAAATCGAACGAAATTTGGTACACATATGTGCCCCTATGTGAACTTGTGCCCATTGGTTTTTGGCGCGAATTCCTCCAAGGGGGGTGGAGCAATGGGACGTTTTTTGAGTTACGCGTGCTTGCTATTCCTCAGGAAGTAACTGGCGGAATCAAACAAAATTTGGACCATATGTTGCCATTAACAGGAACAGGTGCTGATTCAATTTTGGTGGCAATAACTCAAACGGGGGTTGAGCTATAGAACGTTTTTTGTCGTCAATTGTGACTGCTGTATCTCAAGAAATAATGAACGGAATGAAAGAAAAATTTATCGGCAAGTAGACCTTAGTGGGTATAAGAGCTGATTTTATTTTGGTGTCAAAAACTGAAAAGGGGGTGGCGCAATCGAATGTTCTTTTTTTTTCATTGTGAGTGCCATTTCTCAAGAAGTAATGCTACGTTCTGGATGAAATTTGGAATAAATGTGAATCTATTTGTAAATAGGCGTTGTTTCAATTTTGGCGCCAATCGCTCCATGGGGGTCTGATTTTTTTTTTTTTTTTTTTTTTTTTTGTGTTAATAAAAATAGTTTTATAAATGCAACAATAAGAAAGATAAATTACAATATTCTCGTCTGCTTATTTCACGTGATTTTAATTTTCGGGAGATAATCGGAAATGTTATCGCAATGATTTAAAATTAATAACTGTTGCCATTTTATGTTTGTTAACAAATAAAACATCTAATTAATTCAAGCAAGGCTTTTAAAATAACTTTCAAGTCGTTCTTTGCTTTGCTTTTGCGGGAATTCAGGAATTCGGACGGTCGTCAAGTTTTTTTTTTTTTTTTTGCTGGGAATATTGCATTCTTTTCAAGCATAGGGATTGATCAGAATTCACAAGAAAGATATAGAAGAAAGTTTCGTGATGGCCACAACATACTAGTTTAAAATTGGTGTACAAATATCGCATAAAATTGATTGAATTTTCACTGATCTAAGTAACGTATTGCGTAACATTTCAGTACTTACTTATTTCGAAACTACTTTTATTTATTTATTTATTTATTTATTTATTTATTTTTTCATTTTTCCAATGTTTTAGTCTTAAAGGAGCGTAGCTAAATATTCTACGAAATGTATAAAAATCTTTGAGGATTTCAACTAATTCACTGACAGATACTTCTAATAATTGCTGAAAATAGCTTCAAACTTTTATTTTCGACCCCCCTCCCTCCTTTTTTTTTTTTTTTTTTTTTGAAAAAAGTGCATTTTTGCCATTTTTTCCGTTTTTTGAGGTCAAATAGCGTCGGCTAAATATTAAACAAATTTAGCGAAATTTTTTATGGGTAATAACGGGCCCATATAGCAACTTTTCCGCACTATCCAAAAACAGATTTCCAAAAAAAGTTTTTTCGGCCCACCCTAATATATATATATATATATATATATATATATATATATATATATATATATATATATATATATATATATATATATATATATATATATATATATATATATATATATATATATATATATATATATATATATAATCTCAGGACATTAATTTTTATATATTAAGATAAAGAGATAAGGAGTGAAATATCCATTTTAATGCCTTGCAAGGAGAGTACAGCACTGGGATTTAAAGTTTCTTTATAAGGCAAATGAGGCAGCGTGAAGCAAAAGAATTAAGTGGACATTTTCAAGTTTTGAGTAAAACGACTATAAAGATAACGTCCTAGGTAGGCTTTTATTGATTTTTTTCTCTAAAACTGCTGTACAGCAGCACATACCAAGACTACTAGTACTATCTCTTGTCCCAAGACATAGGGGGAGGGGTGCACCTCCCATTTCTACTGGTTATCTCCAAATTTTTAGTTTTGCCACTTGCATCCTTTGCTTCTCACTGCCTCAAATGTAAAAAAAAAAAAGAAGAAGAATTGAAGCGGCGCATAGATAACCTGTTTAGCTAAAGGTTGCCTTACATGACTGTTAAGCAGTTGTTAATGTACTCACAAAAACTAGACTTTAAAAATGAATCAATTAGGCTACAATTTTCAGGATTCTGTTCTCCTTTTGCATGCTGTCCGTAATCGGGAGCGTTATATTCTTGGCCCAAGAAAGTATGAAGAAGGAATCCATTTTCATCAACACCATTAACAGAGATTATGATGCTGGTATTTTGGAAGACCCGTCCTTCCCAACGTTTCCAAGTGTCATCATCTGCCGAAAACCGTCGTACAAAACTGGTAACTATTAATACGTAGCTGAAATTTGCTCATGTATTCCTTAAAATATAATGACGAATAGAATTTATTTTGAGTTTATTTCGGCCTGTCACGTACGTTTTCGAGAGCACTTGAATTTATTTAGGAAATCAGATCTCACTAGAGTATGTGCAGACTCATCGTATCAGAATAGATATATTGTAAGGGTAAAAACATTCGTCAGTTTCTAAGTCAACTTCCATATCTACGAAAATATGGATTTTATTTTTTAAAACTGACTAGAAAATCGCCCGTCAAGATATGACGGGTGAAAATTGCTTACATTTGAACGAAGCAAAATTGCCTGTTTGGTGATATCTTGATAGTTGAAATCTTAACCCCAAGTTCAGCGAATTAAACCTAAACTCTAGTAAACTTTAGTAGATCGGGGAACATTTGCGGAGTGCCCTTTTTTCAGAACGAATTATAAATAAAGGGTCAACAGTCAAACTAAATTAATGCTACTCCCTAGCAAATATTCTCACAAGTTTTTGAGCATCAGTCGAGCTTCCGTCCAGCATGCAGAAAAAATAATCTGTTTTCTACCAAGTTGAGTAAATTTTGTGTTGAACGTTTTGAAGCTTATTGTGAATAAATAATACTTAGTTGAGAAAAAACAACTATGTAAAAATTAGCAGAATTTTATTCTTTTTCGAGAATTGTATTTGTATGAACTGAAATGTTATTCTTTTTTTTTTTTTTTTTTTTGCACGTTTAAAATAAATCCAAATTTGGTGACGGGGACAAGTTTACGCGTTGAACGTTGGAACACCTTTACGATCGTTCTTACTGTCTGTTACTTAAACGTGCCCCTGACACTTTTATCACTCCAAACTGTCTCAAACCTTTTTATTATTTTCCGGCTATTTAGTTTTGAAAATTAACAATTAAGTTTTAATTAATTTACATTCATTTCTCATGCTTACAAACATACATCAGTGCTGTCTTCACTCCCCTTCAGCTTTAACTTTATACACTAATCAGTCTGTAATAAATTTGCTTTATTTTAATGGTGGTAAGACATTATGTTCAAAAACCTAACAGAACCAAGTTAGGTGTCAAAAAAATAAATATACGTTAACGTGCCCCGTGCCCGGGGAAAGTTTACGCCGTCGACTTGTACTCAATTTTTTTTTTTTTTTTTTTTTTTTTTTTTTTTAACGGTTAACAATACGAACTGAGCAACAACTGAATATACCAATTTTGAATTTATTAATTGCCTCATAAAACAGCAATGTCTAAAATTTCCTAAGTTAAAACATAAAAATTAGAAAATTCATTTAAAACGAGCTGATGCGTGCATCACATGACTTCCTTTTACTCCAATTTAATGATAATACTATCTTTGATAATAGTACCTTGGAGTAAGCAAAGAAACACTTTAAATATTTACACCCCAAGTTTCTTGCGAACCGAAAAGCAACCGTTACAGATAAATTTTTCCAATATGAGCAATTTTAGTGTGATTCAATGGTTAACTATCTAAATATGGCCAAATTAAAACCAGATTTTAAAAAAAACCGCGAAATTTATCGCCAAGTTGGCGCAAAAACTTGGCGACCAACAGCTTGGCGATATATCGCCAGGTGTTTGCCAAATTATAACACTACTTGAGTTTTGCATTGATTAACAATGATTTTCCCCCAAAAAGATGTTACAATTACAACGAATTTTCTCGTGACGTCTGTATGTACGTATGTATGTGCGTATGTGTGTAATATGTGCGTATGTATCTCGCATAACTCAAGAACGGTATGTCCTAGAATGTTGAAATTTGGTACGTAGACTCCTAGTGGGGTCTAGTTGTGTACTTCCCCTTTAGGTTGCATTCGGGTGTTTCTAAAGGGGTTTTAGCACCTTTTTTGGGGGAAATCATTCTTAATTTCGATGCAAACCCAAGTGGTGTTATAATTTGGCGGACACTTGGCGATATATATCGCCATTCATTTGGTCGTCAAGTTTTGTCGCCAACTTGGCCATAAATTTGGCGATTTTTTTTAAAAATCTGGTTTTAATTTGGCCACTGTTGGTGATATTTAGAGAGTTAGCTATTGAATCACATTAAAATTGCAATAATGGGGAAATAACATTAAATTTGCGTAAAAGGAAGTCATGTGATGCACACATCAGCTCGTTTGTCAAAGGAAGTAAAAATCCGCGTTAACGTGCTCCGGTCTACCCTAGCGTTTTGTTGACCAGTTTTTCGTTTCTTCATTCCCCTGAAATGACACAGGGTACCAGTAAAACAGTAAAGAAACCGGATCCAGTTCAGTCTCGTCAAAATAGAGCCTTTTCCTGCATTTTAAACATTACCAAAACATATTATCAAATTATCATGCCTTGGAACGAGTTTCACTATTGACGTTAGGAGCGTTACTCGATCATTCGCTATTATATATATGAGGATATGCGGTCATTACATTGACTTATTTATCTGCCATCTTGTTTCCTACGAAAGTTAAATTTACTTACCACAAAATAAGTAACGGTTGTTAGTTTGGCTATTTTCACATCGACAATAATCAAGTGCAAGTGTCAATTCATAATGGTTTTTTTTTTTTTTTTTTTTTTTTTTTGTAATTGGATAAAATTACGATTTAATTTACACGCTAAATTGTTTCATTAACCTGAAAGTTTACTAATTACCAATAAGAATATGTATTATGTTTTATAGATATGAATGACAGCTTCCTGGAACTTCTGGAATATGCTCACCTGGCCTTAGGGTATCCTTTCGTAACTCTTACACCAGAGGAAACTTCTTTTCTCATCGAAATCGCCAGAGTACAAAGGTTTGAACGTTTTACTAAGCTTTCACCCAAAGCTGAGGCCTTCAAAGAAACGCTTTTGAACATGGAGAAACGCTATAACAAACTGAAAGCAACAGCTTTAGAATTTGACTTGAAAACTTTCATCTCTGAACATAGCTTTAGGTATATATTTTTAAGGAATTAGTTAAGCTTGCTGTATTTAAAAAACAATTTCCATTTTCTGAAAAGTTTTCTAAAGAAACGAAAATGATTCTGATGCTACAGGCCTGTTTCTATTCCCCCCCCCCTCAAATACATTTTTGGGATTAATATAAAAACGCTTAGTTGGGTGAGGTGGGGTAAAATAGGTCAGTATGTAATTAATTCAATGCAAATACAGTTAAAATCGTTATTTTTAAACAAATGGGGTTGTTTCCATCAGTCAAAAGTATTACTTTTAGTCACTGAAGTTGATGGAACGAGCAAAAAAAATTTTAAAAATAACATGGAGCGAGGAAAATCTTTTATTTTCAAAACGTTTAATTTTTAATTAATTTTTTAAATGTCCAATTTTTCAAACAAAGCGTAGTATTTATGACGTTACAAGTGATGTACTTTGGCGCTACTTCACTAGCGCACTGATTGTTTACGCTTGTTGTCTACCGCGTTTCCAGGTTATGATAATTCAGAAGCGAATTAAATATTGCGCTCTACGCTTGCTATTAACCATATCGTAAAACTACATACGAGTAAAGAAGCGGATTAAATATTGCGCTCAGCGCTAATGGCATCAGTGAATGGTATTTCGTCGCTTGTGATGTCATGTGCAGAAGCGCAAAACATGAAAGCATACCGATTAAAATATTTTTTTAAGTATTAAACTTTGTCAAAAAAATGTTAGAAAATGGTCAGATCCTTTGTTTTTAAGCAAGCTCTTTCAGAAAAAAAATACTTTTAAAATTTCAGAAACGAACCCATTTTTAATAATATATCACCGTTCGTTAATGACAATTTAAAATTTTGAAAAAAAAAATCTCTTTTGATTATGACAGCAAAAAAAAAAAAGCACTCTTTAGGTATCAGACGTTGCTTTTCTAAACATACGGTTAAAAAACTTCTAAAACTATTTCATATTTAATTAAAATCCATGGAAAACTAAAGGTATTTCCTTGTTATAGAAGATTATTTCGTCGACTAAAAGCAGTCAGATAACAAAATATTGAATTTTTTGGTGATTTTTATATCGTTTTGTTTGCATTGAAAAAGATGTTCCCTGAAACTCGAAGCACGTGTGTGCAGTAATCTGCTAAATTTGTGCGTCAAAACGTTGTTAATTACCATTTACTTCTCCGCACAAAGATATTTATATATTTTAGCTTCTAATTCCTAAAACTGTTTGCCTAAAATTGCTTTTATGGGACAAATCAGCATGTTAATAGTAAAAAGGTACAAATAAAACGTTTAGAAAAATCAAGAAAGACGTACTTTAATATCTTTCCCAAAAAGTTAAAGACTGCTATTATGGAAAAGGCATAAAACATTGCAATATTTAAATTTCAATCACTGTCAACATAATCATTTTATAACTGTTTTTTTTTTTATTGTAAAAATAATGTACTGTCTGACCACGGATTGTATGGAAAGACAAACATCCGTTTTATAGCCGGAAATGGAAGAATCTATTATTTTTAACCGAAGTCAGCTTATGCAGAAGCAGAGTCTCATTCAAATTAGCGGAATACGCGCATCAAATTTTTACTTTTCCGGCTTATTCACATGGATTCGTCTTATCTGGACATTTTAAAATCCCATGCAATCCGTGGTTGAACAGTAAATGTATTGTATAAATTGGTTTCAAACAACCTTTTCAATCCGCCCTGGTATGCCCCCCCCCTAAGAACAAGGGGCACCCCCTCCCAAAAAAACAAAAATATCCCTTAAACCCCCCCCCCTAAAAATTTCAACGGTATAGTCTGCGCCATAACCCCCTTCCCCCCCCCCAGGTGTGCACTCTCTGAGTTCCCACATTTATTTTTTTTCGATTACAGCACTGGTTTGCATTTATTTTTGTTGAAAAAAAGTGCAATTTCGTAGAAAATGATGACTGATACTGTTATTGTTTCATTATTGTTTCTTAAGCTGTAAAGATATTTTTATATCCTGTTTCCTGACCGTATTCGAGATCCCTTGCTGCAAAAGCTTTGTTCCAATGTTGACATCCGAAGGAGTCTGCTACATCATGGAGAAAAACGAACATCTGAATGCCCTTGCAAAAGGATTGAAATCCACCGGATTTTCGATGACATTTGATCTCAATTTTTATTCCAATGCTAGTAAGTACATGATAACTTTCTTCAGAAACTTTGAATTGCCATGAATGTATAAAACTATTTTTAAGCGACATCTTCATTAAGGTTTTTGAGATTGATTGATACAGTAGAACTCCGATTTTATACGTTGTCTCGCTTCCGACGTAGTTTTTCTGTTATTCAGAAAAAATTGTCATACAGGAAATGCGGAAATATTCAGAGTTTTATGTTATTTAAAAAAGTCCGCTCAATACGTTTTCTCTCTTTTTAAACAAATCTAAATCATATTTCTTCTATAAGACTTGCATTAAAAAAAAAAACGGGAAGAAAAAAAGACTACTTGGCGAAGAAAAGTAGTCTTTTTTCCGCCAAGATATTTTTTTTTCTTAGCTGTTTGAAGCCGTTTTGGCATTCTTTCTATTCTGTCTTACTGTCTCAGTTGAAAAAGCATTAAAATTCAAAAACAAATTTTATTCTCTAATGCAAACTAAGAAGCAAATTTTTCAGAACGTTGTTAGAACAGAATATGATGTAAATAAAATTTTGTGTCTTTAAAAGAATAAAAAATAAATTTAAAAAAAACAGTAAATATTGCAGATTTTTTCTCCGAACCTTTAGGAAAATGGCCAATTTTCGAAGACTATGCTTAGATTGTGAACCTCGCTCCCTATTTTATGTTTTCCCACTTAGTACATTTTTTATCACTAGTGCAACGGAATAAATAGATTCAGTGTTCCTCTGTGCTATAGTGACTACTATCGATAAATGTGAGTGTATTTCATTTTTCGACTGTGTTGCAAAAAATTTCTTTCTTGGACTTGGGTCATTTTCTATTTCTGGTCCTGAATTAAAATGCTCAACTTTTTTGCTATTGATGAACTTTTTTTTTTTGACAATCAATTCTTATTTTTTCAGTTTTTATACTGGCAATGGTAAAACTTCAAAAACTAATATTTAATTATTTCCCACATTTAAAAACACCGATTTTGACTACGTAGTATGTTCTGATACAATTACGAAAAAAACAATTCAAGTTTTTTGTGAAAATATAGTTTATGCGTTCGTATTTATCTGGAACTCAAAATGTTAACACAACTTGTAGTTCAAAAAACTACAAGTTGTGTTATTGCTTTTTTGTTAGTTTTATTGCTTTTTTTTTATTCATTAATTACAACTTGTAGTGTTTCAAGAAAAAATGCTTGAATCATTAGCAAATATTTGAAAACACATGAAAAAAAATATAACCTTGTAACAGCGTAAAAAATGCACAGATAGGTTGGGTTGGATGTCGTTTCATCCAAAAGCTGTTTTTTTACCTCATAATCCTGAAATACATGTTAACAGTTGTTATTGCTTTTTGTGCATTTTTAACATCCTATAATGTTTTAAACTTTTCTAAAAATGTAACCTTTTTTTTTTTTTTTTGGAAACGTGAAAAATCGAAATATGGTTATTAAGTATCAATATGGAAAGGACAATGTTCCCATGTTCCTTCCTGGCATTTACTAACTCTAAGTTTGTATTCGCTCCGAAGTTGCGGCGTTGTAAATTTATTTCATCCTGTTTCGCACATTTTTATTCAAAAATAAATTGACTGTAGAACCAAAAAGCTCAAAGAAGAATTAAATGTGATGGTTTTCGAAATTATTTACGGAATTCAATCTGAAAGTAACCTGAAAAAAATTACTCATGCATCGGTTTAAAGCAGGTTTTAAGGAGTTCCATCGGAATCAGGGAAGTATCCAGAGGCTGGGCCCGACGCCCTCCCCCCCCCCCCCCCCCCCCCGCCCGTCCCGAAAGTCGAAATGTTTTGTACCGTAAAATGGAAGAAAGTTTTATTTTTACTGCCTAATGTCAGAAAAGGAAAATAACAAAGTTTTTTTATTCTTAATTTTGTTACTATTAAACGAGTGAACCACTTGAAGAAACAAAAAAAGCAATTCTAGTTCTCATTAGCTGCATATCATACTTGAAATTTAGACCCTTAATTAGGACTTCCTGCTTTCTTCTCTAATTCAATTCAGGGCCAAGGCAGGCCCCTTGTTAATTTGGTAGACTTGCCCTCCTCCCCCTCCCCCAAGAAAAAAAAATCTTATAAAACTTATACCACATGGATTTCGAGCCGGTGACTCACCAAGAGCCAAGGGCCCCCTAGTTTTCCATTAGACTAGTGTCTGGTTACCAAAATGTGCCAAATTCAGCTCTTTGATACGTCCTGAGTAACAAAAGCAAAAATCCTGATTCTCGCGTTTTTCCAGCATATTTTTCAAGATCAATTTTTCTGACCGATATGTTTTATGTCTTGCCATTTACTTAATACCGAATTCAGTACTTAGGAAATTCTTTTGTTATTGCTTGTTTTTTTTTTTTTTCTTACTTCTACTGCGTACTGTTAATATCTTAAGCATGAGAACAAATATAACTCTTCTTCTATTCTATTTCATTTTCTGCACTACTTGTGATTGAAAAAAAAATGTTTGTTTTGAGAAATATTTTATTACATTTGTTTTAACTTAAACCAGGTGTGTTTCACAAAATCATTTTGTAAAACTGTGCAATCAACATCTGGAAAGTGTAAATGATGTGCTTTAAGTGCTTGTAACTTCAACTGTTCTAGAATCTTCGAAAATTATTTAAGTTTTTGAAATTCCTTGAAAAGTACTTCAATTTTGTCTCTTATCAAGAAAGTAAAGTATGAATTGTCCGAATGGCCAGAATATTACTCTTTCTTTACTTATTTTCTGAATCTCTTCACCATTTCTTTTAAACTCTTTTGTACAATTTTAACTATATAGCATTCGATGCAATAAGGAAGGGGGGATGATGGGAAAATGATCAAAAACAAACAACACTAAAAGCCGATATGAGCAAGTAAGGATGTGGTCCTCCTTTCTTCTCCCTAGTTTTTCCTCTCTGTCGATTAAAGTCAACGATTTGTGGAACAAGCAATTTTATTTTGATGATCTTGAGTTGCAAAAGAATGCATAACTTTTAAAAGGTTTTGTTTGCCTATTTTTCTTCACATTTTTGTAGTTTCAATTACCCCCATATAAGACCTCAAAATAGAGATTTTTATATATTTTTTACAAAAATTTTCTCGGGGGAGAAACCAGCGAACACTTCTAAAATTATGGATATTTTACATCCCACTTAAATGGTCACTCTCCTGTTATCTTTATCACTACAAAGATAAATTTAAAAAATAATAAGAAACTAAATAAAAATAAAAAAGCAGTGGGAGCATTAAAAAAAAGAGACAAAAACATGAGAGCTGTATCAGTAAAAAAATAACAGATTTTTTTAAAAAATACTAAGCACTTATCGTAATGCGCTCAAAAGGATAAAATGATTTTTCTGGGTCAGAAAGGACAATATAAGTATTCCTGTAGTTTTCAATTATTCCAAGAAAAAGACTTCACAAACGAAGAAAAGTGCGACTCAAGTCATGAAGAGAATGTTTTATCATTATCTAGCTTTCAATCATACATTTGAGTGATGAAGCATGGATATTTTTCTTAATAGGAAAATTCAGCTTGAAATGAATTGAGCGCACTTTTCTTCGTTTGTGAAGTCTTTTTCTTGGAATAATTGAAAACTACAGGAATACTTAAATTTTCCTTTTTGACCCAGAAAAGTTATTTTATCCTTTTGAGTGCACTATGAAAAGTGCTTTGTATTTTTCAAAAAATTCAACTATTTTAAAATTTTTCGTTTTCAAACAAAATTTTATTTTATATTTCTATTTTTTTTAGCGTTAAGTTGTACCTTTTAAGATTAAACAAATCATTTAATGACATTCCGAAGTCTCTAAGTGATCTAGTTGCTGAGATATAAGCAAAAGAATGGTTCACAGCATATAAGTTACTTGTGATGAAGATCCTAATATGTATCTTTACTTAGCCCTGTTATCGATTATTGGCATAGATGAGAATAAAAACCCTAAGAAAGCAACGTCAGTGAAAAAATTTCATTCTTGCTTCAGATAAGCCTTAATTCAAAATTTTCATTATGATTACTATTAGCATTACATTTGCAAGGCAACAAAATTTGTAACAATGCGTTTATATTTAAACATTCAATGGGGAAATTACATGAAATTTGCTATTTTCCATTCTAACCAAAATAGTAATTTTATTTCAGAATTTTAATTTTTCAGCTTTAAGTTGTACCTTAAGATTAAGCAAATCATTAAGTAGAATTTAGAAGTCTCTAAGTACTCTGGTTGCTGAAATATAAGCAAAATCAGGCCTTAAATTACCCCGTGACAACCAGGTCAAGTACACTCTATAACAAAAAAAATCCACGCACCAAGAAGCAATCATTCGATTGCTTTGAAATTTTGTATGCATGAGTGTTTTTAACAGATATGAAAATAATTAAAATTTGGCATCCAATGAATGAATAGTTTGACCTCCAGCGCATCGAAACTGCGCATTCAGGAGATGTATATAAAGAGCAGTTCTTCAACAGTTGTTAAAACTTTCGGTTTGATTGCGATTCAGATTTCCTTTCAACAACTTAAAAATGTCTTGCCACATGGTTCGTGCTCATTACGAGCAACTGTCACAGTTTAAAAGAGGTCGTATCTTTGGATTGAAAGGGGCTGGTTAGTCTAATCGGAGAATCGTTTGTCATTTGAGTCGAAACGATGCGGCGATTCGAAGATGCTGGCAAGGATAGGTGGAAAATGGCTGAGTTCAGCGTCAGGATGGTGGCGGTCGACCTAGGGTCACAACAGATCGTGATGACAGAGTGATTGTCCGATCAGCTGTCACAGCGCTTTCTTCATCTATATGAAGCATCAGATGTTCAACCTAACAACTCAAGCCCCAGTGTCCATCATGACCATTTACAGACGGCTGGGACAGCGAAATCTACGCTCGCGCCGACCGTTATTCTACTTGCCACTGACACCTATACATACTGCCGAGCCAGGTTACAGTGGTGTATGGCTCGATCAGGTTGAAATGATGCCGACTGGAGACGTATAGTCTTTAGCAACAAATCCCGGTTCCAACTATGTCCTGACGATCATCGAAGACGCGTTTGGTGACACCCAGGGCAGAGGGGGGATCCTGGTTTCACTTTTGCACGCCACACTGGCCCTCAACAAGGCATTATGGTCTGGGGTGCCATTTCCTTTGATAGCTGGACCCCTTTGGTCGTAATTAGAAGTACACTTACTGCACAGCTGTATGTCGACGACATCTTAAGACCTGTTTTGCTGCCGTTCCTTTTACAGTACCCTAGGTTGGTTTTCAGCAAGACAATGCCAGATAACATACGGCACGTGTTACCGTGAACTGTCTGCAAGCTTGTCAAACTCTTCCGTGGCCTGCCAGATAGCCAGAACTCTCTCCCATCGAGCATGTCTGGGATATGATAGGATGGCGATTGCATCTCGCAAGGAATGTTGATAACCTCGTTCGACAATTATAGCAAATTTGGCAGGAAATACCGCAAGACACCCTCCGGGAGCTTTATCGATCTTTGCCACGCCTTGATTCAGCTTGTATCCAGACAAGAGGCAGGTCAACACCTCATTGAACTTGTTAGTGTAACTCCGACATAAAATATTCTATTGTTCTGAGAATTTAATCATTTACTATTCTGTACATTGTCTTCCTATCAACCAATTTTCGTTTCAATCGGACCACTCCTTCTTGGTGCGTCGATTTTTTTGTTATAGAGTGTATAATAAAAGTGCTTAAAACAGAATTTTTTAAAAAATACTAAGCACTTTTCATAATGCACTCAAAAGGGCAAAATAACTTCTCTGGGTCAGAAAGGACAATTTAAGAATTCCTGTAGTTTTCGAAAACTCCAAGAAAATGACACCACAAACAAAGAAAATTGCGGCTCAAGTCATGAAGAGAATTTCTTATCATTATCTATCTTTCAACCATAACTTTGAGTGTTCAGACATGCATATATTTCTTATTGGGAAAGTTTGGTTTGAAATGACTAGAACCGCACTTTTCTTCGTTTGTGGTGTCATTTTCTTGGAATTTTCAAAAACTACAGGAATTCTTAAATTGTCCTTTCTGACCCAGAAAAGTTATTTTGCCCTTTTGAGTGAATTATGAAAAGTGCTTAGTATTTTTTAAAAAATTCTGTTATTTTATTCTTTTTAGTATAAATGTATTTTAGAAATAGAATAATTTTACCATCACGAAACTTCACTTGTTTTTTCATATAAATGCTCGGTACTAAAAGCAGAAAAACCTACTATTTACTACTATATACGTGTCTAAAACTTTATGCACTTGGCACTAAAATTTAATCCTTATTCCTCTCTAGGAATTACGCTTTTTAATTTCATGCTTGCTTTAAAAAAGCCTTGAATCAAGATTTTCATTATGATTGCTTTTAACATTACTGTTGCAAGGCAACAAAATTTGTAACAGTGGGTTTTATATTTAAATATTTAATAGGGAAATTACATGAAATTGCTGTTTTCCATCCTAACTGAAATAATAATTTTATTTTAGAATTTAAATTTTTCAGGTTAAGTTGTACCTTAAGATTAAGCAAATCATTTAAAGAAATCCCGAAGTCTCTAATTGGTCTAGTTGCTGAGATATAAGCAAAAGCAGTCCTCAGATTTCTCCGTGACAATCACGCCAAGTATAATACAAGTGCTTAAAGAGAAGGGTAGAAATCGGGAGGAAATTGTATGTGTGTGCTAGGGGAATGTGCGAATTCGGGTCCCTCCCGAAAAAAAATCCTGGATATGCCCTTGATCGGAATCACTGTTCTTTGAAAGTTGTTGTTCTTCAACTTTTGCACTTGTACTATAAATTATCATTTTATAAAAAAAAAAAATAATAGTTTTAAAAACTAAAAAAACACGCTTTCGTAGCAAAATGAACTAAAAAGTGAAAAATAATCTTTGGATGATAGTAGTTGACCAATCACTTAATTTTAATGTAACACAAAAAAGCGTGGGATGCTGTCTATTTACATTTTTGCTTGGACAACAAATGGAAGAAATTCAAGACAACTGATAAGAAGCCTCCCACACTTTTTTGTATTACATTAAAATTAAGTGATTGGTCAACTACTATCATCCAAAGATTATTTTTCACTTTTTAGTTCATTTTGCTACGAAAGCGTGTTTTTTTAGTTTTTTAAACTATTATTTTATTTTTCTGTTTTTTAGTCTTATGTTGGAGACGTATCAGGCAAAATTTCAATTACTTCTTTTCGTAAAAGACTTAGTTAAGACTAGGGCACCCCGATGGGAAGCTGCTGTGAGTCATCGATGTATGTTTGCAGAAACCTTATTTATATTACTTTGAAAATTTGAGATGCATTTGAATAAAAGTTTTGTTCAACAGTGGTCTGATCAGCAATGAATTTCCAATTGAAGGCTCACAAACAAGGAACAAATTTTGTCTGGTGCAGAAAAATTAAAGTTTTTTGTAGATATTTTTAAATAATTTTTGCGAGCATTTTTTAATGTTTTTTTTTTTTTTTTAATTTTTCCTTTTTCACATTGTTGGATTTATGCCAAAATATTGATTAAAATTAGAGGAAACTAACAATTAAAAGAGTTAATTAATTAATTTGATAATAGAATATTGCATTGTCATCGGGTCAGAGATCGCGTGCCAAATTTCAAAAGAATCCGATCGCAAGAAGTGGGCGAAATTTGAGCTGCAAGATTCCGTTACAAGATACATACATACAGGTGAAGCTAATAAAAGCGTGTTAATAATAAAAACAACAAATTTTAGTTATTTTTTTCGATATAGAAAAAGCCGTCGATGAAGGATTCAAAGTTTTCTTATTTGACCCGTTGGAAAAGCCCGTGACATATGGACCAAGTGATGGCATCAACATGGTTCCAAGCTTGGCCACATATTTAAATGTCAAACTAGAAAAGGTAAACATCATCTTTCTTATAATTAACTACTTTAACTAATATTTAAAAAAAAGAAGATTTTTATTGAACTAGCGAAAATACCCGGCGTTGCCTGGGTCAGTAACAATTGTGAGAAACAATTGCTACTTTCATTCGTTTTCTGATCTAACTGAAAGAACTAAAAACACCATGCTTTGATGTAATTTAAAATCGAGCTTCTTCCTCGCCCACAAAAGTAAAATAGCAATAAGTATAACGAACGAAAAGTATTCAGTTAGAAGCGAAAGTACGATATTTAAGCATATAAAAATTTGAAGAGTTTCCAAAATATGAAATTTCACTTGTTTAAAAAGATTTATCAGTTAATGTATTTAATTTATTTTTATTTATTTATTTCTTTTATTTTATTTTTATTTTATTTATGTATTTATTTATTTATTCATTTATTTTATTTTATTTTTATTTTATTTATGTATTTATTTATTTATTTATTTATTTTATTTTATTTTTATTTTATTTATGCATTTATTTATTTATTCATTTTTATTTATTTATTTATTTATTTTTATTTATTTATTTATTTATTTATTTAATATAGTCTAAAACTTTTTCTGGCTATTGAAATACAAACGGTTTTAAAAAATGTAGCCTTCTGTAATCCACTATACTTGCCTTAGTTATTTTGGAAAATTTCAATTATTGTGGGTTTTTGGAGTGATTTAAAATGTTACCAAATTTGTGGTAATCGTTTTGGAATACCTTGGATAATGCTCCTCCTCCCTACTTTGTAAAACTGTCTCTTACTACTTTTCGTCAATGAGATATTGCTGCCAAATACTGAGATAATGATGCTAAACATTTTCCGAAATAAAAAGTATAACTTTGCGAGTGTTTGAAATTGCGCATAAAGACAAATTAATGGACTTTTTGCGCTGCTAATAGATTTTCCTAATTTAGTTAGCTGATTATTTTACATTTTAACAAAAGTTCTGAAGATTCTTTTAATGGCGATATTTTGGTTACATGGTGAAAGCCGAGAAACTTTATTACGTAGTCTTTGGCTGCAAAAACAGCTCCAGTTGAAAAAATTGCCTTACTTTATAATTGAACCGTTATAATTAATTATTACTAAGTTCTTATTTCTACGAAATTAATATATATATATTTAGTAACTGATTTCCAATTGTATGCTTGATGCATAAACTCGTTTGTAAGTAATAAACTTACAGATATTTTGAAAAGACTCTTTCTCCTAGAATAGGAAAAAGAAATCTCTTATGTGACTGAGAAAAATAGATGTCATATTTGAAATCAGCTCACCCCATAGAATAAAAATCACTCGTTACCGTACAATCTTTTTTTTTTTTTTCGTCACCCGAATTTTGCAGGTCTGTGTATTTTTAGACAAACTTTCTATTTCACACTCTTCTATTGAAACACTTTCTATTTTCTAACTATTGCCAAAATCAATTGTCTTTTTATTTAGTCCCGGCACCGATTCTTGGCATAGATGAGGATAAAAATCTTAAGAAAGCAATTACTTTCATGCTTGCTCCAGAGAAGCCTTGATTCAAAATTTTCACTATGATTACTATTAATCTTGCTGTTGAAAGGCAACAAATTTCTGTAACAATGGGTTTTATATTTAATCATTTAATGGGGAAATAACATGAAATTTACTGTTTTCCATCATAACTTTTTAAAACTAAGGTTTTTAGGAATAAATTATAGCCTATGTTTCTTCCTGAGAATTTAGCTATTTATGGTGAAAAAGTGGTTAAAATCGGTCCAGTAGTTTTGAAGATTACCCCGGACATCCTTACATACAGAAGTAGCCATTTATGTACATAGATCGTTATTGAGTAATATTTAGTCAATATCAGCTGAATTCGATGCAACATGCAACAATTATATATATATATATATATATATATATATATATATATATATATATATATATATATATATATATATATCTTACTACTATTATATATGCGAAAGTTTGTCTGTATGGATGCATGGATGTATGGATGTTTGTTACTCTTTCACGCAAAAACTACTGAATGGATTTTGATGAAACTTTACAATAATATAGCTTATGCATCAGAATAATACATAGGGTAGTTTTCGTCCCATTATGGGGGGCAAAACCCCCTTAGGGGGGCAATAAAACACAATTTTCGTATAAATTCTCTAATATGGGGATGAAAAAATACTTGCACACATTAATATTATATGTCCATCGAAAGCTCTGATTTTTCTGCTGAAGGTGGCACCTGTTCGAAATTTCTAAGTAGAATGAAAAACGAATTATGAGCTTTTTAGTTCCATGTTCGAAGGCTTTCCTTAACTCAATACAATATTTAGTGTATCATCTCAACTCCCTGTCGATAGCGACTATTGTATTGTTGACTATCTTTGCTTTTCGTGACTGTTCAAGGCTTTTCTCAAGTCAAATCTTGAAGTAAGATTTCTGCACAAGATTGGCAAATAATACAAGGATTTGGATGATTTTTTTTCCATTTTAATGCAACTTTGAGGCAATTAATGTTTTTTTTTATATTTTTTTGTATTGACTGGGTATTTAATCAATCAGCTGGAATCTAGCCAAACTTTTTTTGTGGAATCATTTCAATAGCTAAGGCATTTGGCATTTTTTTCAGCTGTCGCTGTTTTTGAAGCTAAAGACTACGCAGTACTGTGTTTCTCGGTTTTCACCATGTAACCAAATATCGCCATTTCTTTAATATTTCTTTTTTTAAATTTGTTAACACGTAAAATAATTCGCCAACTAATTCGCAAATTCAAAAACAGCGCAAAAACTTCCATTACTTTGTCTTTGCACACAATTTCAAACAATTGCCAAATTTTTATTGTTTATTGGAAACATTTCGGGTAGCATCATTGTTGACCCTATTTTGGGACGATTTCTACGGTAAGAAGTTATACATTATACAATAATTTAAATTGTCGGTGTAGCGCTGGATATGCATTTGATGGAGATCGGGATTGGTAACTATTTGACCTCTGCCTGTAATGACCATTAACTTAAATCAATTGAAAAAAACTACATCAACTTGAGCGAAGCCGCGGGTAAAAGCTAGTATATATATATGTCAATGATCGAGTAAATCTCCTGACGTCATTAACAATGAAACTCACGTTCATGGCATGATAATTTCATATGTTTTTGTAATGTTAAACATGCAGGGAAAGGCTTTATTGTGACAAGTCTGAACTGGATCCAATAACTTAAGTGTTTTACCAGTAAAACTGTGTCATTTCAGGGGAATGAAGAAACAAAGAAGTGGTCAACAATGAACGCTATCTACTGGAGTTTAGTGTCGATCCACTGGAGTTAGGGTTACAATTTCAACTATCAAAATATCACCAAACAGGCAATACCTTCGTTCAAATGTAAAAGCAATTTTCACCCGTCATATCTTCATGGGCGATTTTCTAGTAATAATAATAATATTCTTATTTGATGGAAGTTAAATTTATTCATAAATATCTTGTTGAAAATTATTAAACTATTTGTTGCTTCAGTTAATGCTAATAAACCAGCTAGTAAGTTCCAGTATTTGCTAACAAAATAATTATTAATAAAAAGCTAGAATTAAAAATGTGTTGGTAGTTTTGTTTTCTAGATTTTAAGTTCATTTTCGTGGACTTTCATATGCTTCAGGATTGAGTGCCTTGGTAGTTTAGGTGTTGAAGTGTTTGTGAAGTATTAACTGAGACTAGAAGTTGGTGCTTACCATATTAAAATCCTGAAATTCGGAAATCAACAAGTTCTGTCTCTGGAAGCGGGCACTTAAAAAGCTATGTTGCTGAAAAGACAACCTTTTAGTCAGTGGTGTTCCCATAGAATATACTCCAAATACGCCGTATACTCTCAAACATTTTTTAGACATATAGCGTATACCCTCAAGCTTCACAAAATTTCATATAATGACATATTGCGTATATGATCGCATACAAATATTATGCGTGATGGATTAATGGGAGTATACCCTTAGAAAAATAGATGGGAACATCACTGCTTGTAGTAACTTGAAAGAAATAGTTCAACTTTATTTTAATGGACGATATGTTTTGAAGGTGTAATTAAAATGAAGGAATATAGTCATTTAAAATATCCGCAAATTGTATGGACCTATTTTCTATTTTTAGTAAAAGTATGTACTATATGACAAACATTCCCATTTCTTGCAGACACAAAGAAAAGCTCTCTATACTCCATGGCATGGCTTATATGCGAACTGTCCAGATTTGCCATGGCATTTGGAAAACGAAACGGACACTTATGAGAGGTATTCCATACGGAAATGTGAGAAGACCTTTATACACAGAGAAATACGTGATAACTGCGACTGTGTCAGTGTCTTACATCTCGGTAACTATTAATACTTTTTTTTTCTCTCAATCTTCTGTGAGGAAAGAAGTATGGCAAAACTCGGAGTACTACTAAAAGTATTTCGAATGTGAAAAACATGGATTCTGTGCAACATGATAAATTTTATCAACCCTTTGATGCTGTGGTAAAAAATAATGAGCTTTGAAACGTTCAGAATTTTTATTTTCCTGTTTCAAAGTTGCACTATGTTTGAGAACTAAACAAATACCTTTGTGAAGCAAAGTAAAAACTAGTATGTTGTGGCCATCACGAAACTTTCTTCTATATTTTTCCTTTTTCTGATCCCTCCCCATGCTTGACGAGGAAGCAATATTCCTAACAAAAACAAAATTACACATGCAAAAACTTGACGACCATCCCAATGTCTGAATTATTGTAAAAACAAAACAAAGAGCGAAAATTGAAAGTTACTTTAAAAGCCTTACTTGAATTAATTACAAATATTTTATTTATTAACAAACATAAGATGGCAACAGATAAAAATTTTAAATCATTGAGATAATATTTCCATAGACTAATAATAAGAGTAGACCGAGCTTTCTCATTCTTGCTGATGAAGAAAATTGGTTCATAGATGTATCATGTGACTAGTGGAAGGGATTGGCGAAGACTTTGGCAGCATGGTTGCTAGATGGCAGCATTATCTACAGTTTGGCACTCGACATGTATTTTACGACAATGTGTTTTCATTAAAAAAAACTTCCAGGTGCAGAGATTGAACTGTTTTTCTTTTAGTTATGCATTATTTTGACATTAGTAATAGTTTTTGATCAGTTTTCGGTAACTTTTATTTCATTTGGAGTTGTCAGCGTTGGCGTGAACGAAATGGCGTAAACGTTTTGCGTTAACGCAAAAATGTACTAATCGGTATCTTAAATTGAAACTGTAGGTAAAAATCTTACCGTTTGCTGATTCTTCTTGGTCGCTTGCATCTTTTATTGCTTAGAGAGTTATTGAAATTGACTAAAGAAAATGCACAATACTATCTAAACGAAAAACTCACTATATTAACAAAATATTTACAACTTAGAATAACAAATTTGCAAATCGGACTCCATAAAAGATCATTCTTCCGTGTTCCATCAATTCTATTTATTTTATTTCGCGCTGGCGTTGATCGTCTGCTACGATTAACGCCCGCTGTTGCTAGGATATCCACCAGTCACATGGTTTGGTTTATGAGCAGCAAAAGGGTTGCCATAGCTCGGTCTACTCTTATTATTAGTCTATGAATATTTCCGATCATTTCCATACAATTAAAATCACGAGAAATACGCAGACGACAATCTATTACGATTTATCTTTCTTAAAGTTGCATTAATAAAGCTATTTTTGTTCGCAAAAAAAAAAAAAATCAACACCTCTTGGCGCGATTGGAGTCAAAATTGAAACAATGCCTGTTTACGTATGGATTCACATATATTCCAAATTTCAACCAGAACGTAGCATTACTTCTTGAGATAGGGCACTCACAATGGAAAAAAAGAACGAGCGATTGCGCTACCCCCCTTTTTAGCTGTTGACACCAAAATAAAATCAGCTCTTATACCCACTAAGGGCTACTTGTCAAAAAATTTTTGTTTGATTCCGTTCGTTATTTCTTGAGATACAGCAGTCACAATTGACGACAAAAAACGTTCTATAACTCAACCCCCGTTTGAGCTATTTACACCAAAATTGAATCAGCACCTGCTCCTGTTAGGGGCAACATATGGACCAAATTTTGTTTGATTCCGCCAGTTACTTCCTGAGGAATAGCAAGCACGCGTAACTCAAAAAACGCCCCATTGCTCCACCCCCCTTGGAGGAATTCACGCCAAAAACCAATGGGCACAAGTTCACATAGGGGCACATATGTGTACCAAATTTCGTTCAATTTCATGCGGTAGTTTTTGCTGTAGAGCGGCCACAAAAAACTGGTCACACACAGACGTGACACACACACACACACACAGACAGACAGACATTTTCCAAAAATAGTCGAAATGGACTCAGCACACCTCAAAACGTTCGAATCCGTCAAAATTCGAAATTCGAAAATTTGCACGAATCCAATACTTTCTTCTATATATTAGATATAGAAGAAAGTAATAAATCAGCTGTTTGGGGTCAAAATTTCGCGTGGACAAAACTTCGCCGATCCATAATTTCGCGTGTCTAAAACTTCGCTGATCCATAACTTCGTGTTTTAAAACTTCGCCAATTCAGAACTTCGCCCATTCATAACAATTAACTTTTATAAACATATCATATAAACTTAGCAAAGAAGTAAAAATGTGTCTTTTTTAGGAGGGAGGGGGGACAATTTCCAGGAACGCATTAGACACACTATAAAAACAATTAATTTTTCATAATGAATTACTTGGTGCAAGTTAATTGTGTGAAATCTAAATGAAGTATAGCAACTTAATGAAATAATAAATTGATATAAATTTGAAGATTAAATTAAGATTGATCACTTTTCCAACTAGTATGTTGTGGCCATCACGAAACTTTCTTCTATATTTTTCTTTTTTTTTTTCTGATCCCTCCCAATGCTTGACGAGGAAGCAATATTCCGAACAAAAACAAAATTACACATGCAAAAACTTGACTACCATCCCAATGTCTGAATTATTGCAAAAGCAAAGCAAAGAGCGAAAATTGAAAGTTATTTTAAAAGCCTTGCTTGAATTAATTACAAATATTTTATTTGTTAACAAACATAAGATGGCAACAGTTGAAAATTTTAAATCATTCAGATAATATTTCCCGATCATTTCCATACAATTAAAATCACGAGAAATACGCAGACGACAATCTATTACGATTTATCTTTCTTATTGTTGCATTAATAAAGCTATTTTTATTCGCAAAAAAAAAAAAAAAAAAATCAACACCTCTTGGAGCGATTGGCGTCAAAATTGAACCAAAGCCTGTTTACATATGGATTCACATATATTCCAAATTTCAACCAGAACGTAGCATTACTTCTTGAGATAGGGCACTCAAAATGGAAAAAAAGAACGGGTGATTGCGCTACCCCCTTTTTAGCTGTTGACACAAAATAAAATCAGTTCTTATACCCACTAAGGGCTACTTGCCGATAAATTTTTCTTTCATTCCGTTCATTATTTCTTGAGATACAGCAGTCACAATTGACGACAAAAAACGTTCTATAGCTCAACCCCCGTTTGAGTTATTGACACCAAAATTGAATCAGCACCTGTTCCTGTTAATGGCAACATATGGACCAAATTTTGTCTGATTCCGCCAGTTACTTCCTGAGGAATAGCAAGCACGCGTAACTCAAAAAACGTCCCATTGCTCCACCCCCCTTGGAGGAATTCGCGCCAAAAACCAATGGGCACAAGTTCACATAGGGGCACATATGTGTACCAAATTTCGTTCGATTTCATGCGGTAGTTTTTGCTGTAGAGCGGCCACAAAAAACTGGTCACACACAGACGTGACACACACACATACACACACACACACATACACACACACAGACAGACAGACATTTTCCAAAAATAGTCGAAATGGACTCAGCACACCTCAAAACGTTCGAATCCGTCAAAATTCGAAATTCGAAAATTTGCACGAATCCAATACTTTCTTCTATGTATTAGATATAGAAGAAAGTAAAACGATAAAAGAATAAATTTATTGTTTTTTTTGACGTTCTATTAATAGCTAAGTAACTAAACAACTTTTGATGATTAAAATTTTGTATTCCATTTCAAAAATTATTCTACGATCAGGAGTGCAAAGTTAGCAGTAATTAAGCTTTTAAACTTGATAAAAATGCTAATAACACCTTTTTTATCCTCCTTCTCATTTCAACTTTCATGCATGATGCATTTAATTTCCTATAAACATTTATTTCACCATTATAATATTTATTTTTTAAATCGAAACTGTAAAATTAAAAATATGCATGTAATTTAAAGATTTTTTTCACATTAAACTAAAATAATTTAATTTTAAGAAGTTTTATTTTAGATGCGAAAAGTAATGTACGCAAGTTTTGTATGCATGAAACTGTGGATATGCTTATATGTTCATTTTCTGCCAAAAAAAAAAAAAAAAAAGAAACGTTCATTTTCCACCAGTTTTTCCAAAAAGAAAAAACAATCGTGCTTCAGTGGGTTATATTATGATTTGGAGCTGTTAAAAATGGAGAAATAGTGAAGCAAAGTTACCCAAAATGGCTAACACTTTTCATAAACAACTCTTCAAAGTGATCTTTAGCAAGAATCACTCATCTGCATTTTAATAATGCGGTCGAATATGATTCAGTATTAATGAGTCTGACCTAAAGCTAAACAAAAAAGCAACACAAAATTGATTACATATGAAAAGTGGCTTAAAAATAACACAGGTGGCAGGGTAATACATATTCAATTACTTGCTTTATTTTTTCGAAAATAGAGAACGTAAACACTTTAATAGGTTTTTCCTGAGTTTAGTATGAACTACCCGTGACAATATTCATTATTTTTTCTCATTTTAGAAAGAAGTATGAGTTTTACATCGCGGCTGACCCCGTAAATATGTTCGAGAGTTAAATGAAATATTGTGAAAAAGATCAAAACATCAATTTAGAAAGAAACAAATAAGCTTTTTAGTGATCAATAAAAATGAATTAGAACACCTGTTGTGATCTTCAATCAGTTTACTAGGGAAAGTTTCATTTTCAATCTCTCATTACTTATTCAGTAGGTTAATGACGTATGCAAAGTAACTATTTTCTGGTTATATTATTAGGCATGATTTATTTCTTGTGCATGGGTCCAAAGTGAATAAGAACGGACATTTTATTTGAGATTTAAAACGCAATTACCTCTATAGTGTTTAATAAGTTGTTACGTGCGATTTTTGCCACAATTTATTTTTATTTGAATGCGTATAAGATATATATGAACCAGGGTGGTTCAAAATAACTTTTTTTTTCAGCTAGAATCCAGGACACCCTCTCTTTTTACTTCCTTTTACAACAAAAAGAAGTATTGTATTCGCAAAAAAATTTTCACTCAAAAATCGGCCTTAATTTCCATTTTTCTCACCCCCGAATGAATGTTGAGTTTTTTTTTCCGACACGACCACACTTGGATATATGCCTAGAAACGTACAGACACCCGAAATATCCATTTTGACGACCCACGAGTTAATTACAACGAATTTTCTCGTGACGTCCGTATGTAAGTATGTATGTGCGTATGTGTGTTTTTGTGTATGTATCTCACATAACTCAAAAACGGTATGTCCTAGAAAGTTGAAATTTGGTACGTAGACTTCTAGTGGGATCTAGTTGTGCACCTTCTCTTTTGGTTGCATTCGGATGTTCCTAGGGGGGTCTTTTGTCCCTTTGGGGGGGGGAATCATTGCTAATTTCGATGTAAACTCAAGTAGTGATATAATTTGTCGGACACTTGGCGATATATCGCCAGTCTTTTGGTCGCCAAATTTTGTCGCCAACTTGGTGACAAATTTGGCGATTTTTCTTTTAAATCCGATTTTAATTTAGCCACTGTTGGTGATACTTTGAGAGTTAACTATTGAATCACAATAAAAATTGCCAATAATGTGGAAATGACATTAAATTGGAGTAAAAGGAAGTCATATGATGCCCACCAGCTCGTTTTTTTTTTGACTTACTAATAGTATTACGCTGTGAAAGTTTTAGCATCTTACTCAAATTTTAAGAGAGTGCTGAATGACCCCTTAATTTAACATTAACCAAAGCGTAGAAAGTGTCCCAAATTTAGAAACATTTAATTTCCCCAGCTGTTTTTTTTTTTTTTTTTTTTTTGTAAATAATTATTTTATTGCAATGTATATGCATATTACTCGTGTATGTTATAATATGTAGCTTTCATTTTTCAGTTCAATGCATTTTTAATCCCCCCTCCCATACTTATGAAGTTTGGGGGAGGGGGTTGAGGAGCACCCTCTTTCAGTTGAAATAGGAAGATAAAATTCTTCCAGTACATTACTATCCATAAGTCTAAAAATATTGAAAGGTGTCCTCTGTTATCTAGGAGAAACTTTTTTTTACATGTATTTTTGAACCACCCTAATGAGCATGTTCCTTTTCACTATAAAAATATTTTTTCCCCTTTAAAGGGATGGGAATCAAATTTGGAACAATCTGTCAAAATGGTACCCGAGTTAACGGTTTCTCTGCACTTAATACACCTGATTTATAATTAAATGAAAAGTAGATACTCTTAACTCTATATATTTATTCGTAAAAAAGCAAAATTCTTATCTTCCAACTCAGGCCCGGATCTGTGTACCCGCAGCGCGGGGAGAGCCCACGTCCTTAAAGGGCCCTACGGCACAAGAAATTGGGGGGAAAGTAGCACTAAGACTTGCTAACGTTTCGAATATATACTAGTGGCCTGTTGGGAGGGGCCCTGCAGATTTTGGTGCAAGGGGACCCAAAATCTATAGATCCGGGTCTGTTCCAACTTGAAGACTTGCAGCACCCAGTAGCGTTCCCATTGGTTGCACCTAGGGGGCGAATATTGATTGTATCTCCATATGAAAACAGTTCAAGTTTCTTAAAAAATCAAGTGAACGTGAGACATGGATTTTACTGCGCAGTATTTAAATAAACCTTTAAAAAATACATAAATCATCATCAAACTATATGATCAAGTATCATAAACATATTTAAAAGAAACTCTCTTGCCGAGTAATGAAGAAAAGTCAATACGATTTTAATAGAACTTACTTTCCCTTTGTGAAAGGAACCAGTTCTCAAAAACTAGCAAACATTCGAAGAGAATTGAGTGTATTCGAAACTACTCATTTCGGTTTGGAAATAAAAATTAGAATAAAACTTGAATGGACGAAGCTTGAAATTTTAGAGGTGCTGAAAAAGCTCGAGA
This sequence comes from Uloborus diversus, assembly GCF_026930045.1. Taxonomy (NCBI): domain Eukaryota; kingdom Metazoa; phylum Arthropoda; class Arachnida; order Araneae; family Uloboridae; genus Uloborus; species Uloborus diversus. Next base: position 132,545,824 of record NC_072737.1, read on the forward strand.
GTATAGTCACCAGAAATATTTTCCTGGAGTGATTGAAAACCCCTATCCCTCGCCGCCACGTCCCCTCCCGTTCCTCCTTCCCCAATTTTATTGTTTACATAACTGATAACTGAAATGTCCCCCCCCCCCTGCACTCAGGTTTAATTTTTTTTCTTTATTACATTTGGCAACGAATACAATTAAAAGAGGAACCAATTCACAGCAAAAAGAAAGTTGAAACCGATTTTATTTACGATATAAATAGTTTTTAAATGTTTTTATAGAAACGATTTTAAAAATTTCTCATTAAAAGAGCAGCAAAATTGCCTGCCTTGCACTTTGAGGCTTTGTATAGAAAAGGTTGCTACTTAATTTACTTATTTATTTTTACATCTGCTGAATCAAAAATTTACATTAGAAGAAAAATATTTGTTTTGGTTCAGAACTACTACTTGTTTCTTCTTAAGTTACTAGAGAATGCTAGAAAAAATTGTAAACAGGCCGTCATTTAGGGGGGTCAGGGTAAGTCAATTGCTCCCCCCCCCTGGACTTGAAAGAATATTACTTTTACAAAAGTGAATGCGGTTTTTAATGTCTTCCGATAAACTTTGCATTGAGAACACACCCTTTACCCCCCCCCCCCAGAAATTGTCTAAATAACGGGCCTGAATCCTAATAAAGTATTCATAAATATTGTTGAATTTTAGGGGAACAAACCTTAATAATTTGAGAAAATGAGTCAGATATCGTTCTTATATTAACTTATTACATAAAAAAAGGACTTCTTATCAAACAACTTTGGGTTTAGGTAAGTTTTTTTTTTACGTTGAAAAGGACTAGCCATTTAAAATAATTTGCAGACTAAGAGTTTGAGAGGAAGATTTATTTTATGTTAGAATATAGACGCTAGTATGCTGAAGAGTAGGCTCGTTTTAGACTGATCTTGATCACTTTTAATATTGTTTTTATTCTTGTTATTCAATTTGCAACTGAAGTGAAAATTTCGCCCCATTGAAAGATGAAATTTTCCCACTTTTGTGGCCCCTGCGAATGGCTTTGCTCCTAAGTACTTTATTCTTTGAATTATTACCCGTTATTCTATCGAAAGTTTTCAGCAACACTTTTATTAATTTCGACAAATTAACTGCATACATTTTTATAGGTAATTTTTCTGGAAGACAATGTGAACCCTATGACATGTACTACTGCTCCATTGCAAATGCCATGAAAGATAACCGTGAGTACGATTTTCATCACTTCAAAAAACAAAGTGCTCTTATTTAACCTAACGCCTTTTGCTTTTCTAAAAATAAAGAATTTCTATGTTTTAACTTAACCCTTAAACAAATCCGTTGCAAAATGCGGAGCTCTGGTGAGATAAATTAAAATCTTTATCAATGTCATTTGGTGAGTTTCATTCAACTGATTTATAAGTTCTATCAATACTATTATCTTTACTAATAATAAAGCTCAAAGTTTGTCTGGATATCTGAATCTCTGTCGGGATATCTGTCCGCATACCGTCTCTGTGACGCGCATACCGTCTAAACCGTTTCCGCCGATTTTCATTAAATTTGGTACAGAATTAGTTTGTAGCATGAAGGTGGGCACTTCGAAGTGATTTTTAGAGAATTCGATTCTGTTCTTTTTCTTTTCCAATTTTAAGCCACCATTGATGGAATTAATTTCTCTGCAGCAATATCGAGCGAATTACCATAACATGGACGAGCAAATTACAATAACATCATGAATGAGCAAATTACCATATGAACGAGCAAATTACCATAACATGGACGAGCAATTTAACATTGCATATTTGCGAGAAATTCATCATTCATTGTTTGTAAATATACAGGCGAAACAAATGACCTTTTAATTTTTCTACTACGGGCAAAGCCGTGCGGGTACCGCTACGGAGTAATAAAATAAAACTCTCTCCCTCACCCACTAACTTAATAAGTAATTATCTAACTGTAAGCCAACACCAAACAGCTCGTTAGAGCACCTCGATAAAGGCACTTTTACCTTTATTTTAAGCTCGTCCGTTTGGAATAGCCATGAGCTGAGGGTGGGGGGGGGGGGTCGTAAAGCTGAGTATAAGATTATGCATATATTAGAATTGACAAAATATTTACTTAGCTTGTAATTACGAAATATGCATTCTGCAAATCAGCTATGAGTACATACGTTTTTTTTTCTCGTTATTTTAGTAACAAGATTGCAAGAAACTTGCAGCGATGCTTGCATTGAATATAGCTATCGAAGTGACGTATCTTACATTGGTCTTGGTGGAGCAAATAATAGGTAAAAACACAAAATAAGCTACAGTACTAGTATCAGAATAATATTTCTCGGAAACTGGACATCGATATATTTTTTCATCTTTTGTAACGATACAGCTTTCTCATCAGTAAAATTGAGAGAGTTACTTAAAAAGAAGCTGTAGCGTTACTAGAAACCTTTATGGACGTCCAGTTTCTAGAGATTTTCTAACAGTACTGCAGAAGTTTCTCTGTCTCTTTTTTTTTTTTTTTTACAGCGTATAAGGCTACGGCTACACTCAAATATTCAAGTATGAAATGCTATAATATATAATCAAATATCCATTTAATTTAAGTTTTAAACTTAAGCATCAGGTTTAATTAATTTAAACTACATCAGGTTTTTACAAAAAATCACAAGTCCTACCCAAATTCATGAACGTTACACAGCCAATTTAAAACTCCTGCTCATAAGAAATTACGAAAAATTCTAATGCTATCTATCAACTATCAAAGGGACCTCTGACCCCCAAACAATGAAGGACTGCGTGCCAGGCGCCTTGCCTTCTAATGCTTTCTAAAAATAATTTTTCTCTCAAAAACTGTCAGGAGTATTGCCACATTGATCCTTTTTAGAGAAAAAGAGGTAATAGAGGCTGAGATGGTAGTTAAAAATTAATCTATAACACTAATATTATGAAGAGGAAAGTTTTTTTGTTTATTTGTATCGAATAGGATCCAAAACTACTGGACTGATTTTATACATTTTTTCACTAATAGAAAGCTACATCATCAGGAAGTAACATGGCTATTATTTATTTCTAAACAACTTAGTCCAAAAAAAGTTATTTAATGTTTCATATGATTTCTAGCAGTTTTTTGTATTTTTTATCCCACAGATCACGAACCAATTGCGCCAGAAAAATATATTTTGTTCTAAAATGTAGAAAATTTAATTTTAACTATGATATAAAAAAAACGTTTTTGCAGAGACAGCAATTTTTGTATTTTTATAAATTTTTGAAAAAAAAAAATTTTTTTTTTTTTTTGCATTTTTTATGGGTTTAATTTTTTGCTTAATTCATTCCATGAACAATATAAAGGTCTCTTTTCTTAAATTTAACTATATAATAGTTAAAACATTGTACCCTCTTCATAAAAAAATTTTCAAAAATATGCTAGTTTTCTTTTTTACATTTTTTTAAATGCAAAGCATATCACGACTTCCAAGCACAGCCAAAGTTTTGCGATCTTCAATTTACGATGACGTCATGGCCACATGATCTAACTGCAGTGCTTGCTTTTATTTAGGTTATTTTTCCATTTACGGATTTTATTCAAACTTCCAACCCCCCCCCCCCCCCCCCCCCCCCCGCAGGACATTTTTCTGTGTTTATTTAACATTAAATATTTGTGTGCATTTAATTCAATAAAAGCAGTGAATTTTTTAATCTTTTACACATTGCGGGGAACAGAGTTTTTCTTTTTAGTGCTATTTCAATTAATTAAATAAAGCGTGCGGTTTTTAGCTTGATCTTTGATTTTGTTAAAGATTGGAAATAAATAGAGAAGTATAACAAAATTTAGAGATGGATCGTATAGGTCGACGGATAGATCGATATTGAGTGTTTAAAACATGTTTTTTTTTTCGAAAAAAGAATGTTGATTACCATCAGAGGTAGATATGTATAGATCGTATGGATATATAGAGAGGTCGCGATAGGAAGAAGGTCAGTAAGAGATAGATAGGCCCCTAATTTAAAGAACTTCAACGGAAGGGGGGAGTCAACGGCCCCTCCCCCGCCATGACTTTGAAAAACTTATGAATTCACTTAAAAGTGGATGTGCTGTTTATTATTTTCCAACAAAATGTGCATTGAAAGTACACCTTTTGCCCCCCCCCCCCCCTTCTTTGGAAAAATTCTAAAACAACGGTTTTGGAGTCGGTACTTGATGTGAAAAGGTGAATGATAAGTAAGCCAAGCAGCTGCCGTAGGCGAATACTTGCATTGAAAGGCGAACCAACTGGTCGCCACATGAGGCGAGTTTTACACATATTTATTCTACCCATGAGTAGAAAACATAAAATAAGGCAGAAGAGCTATTCTGCAGAAATGAAAAGTTAATGACAAAATGTAACATGTGTGAGAAATTCGTGAAAATAAAGTTTATAAAATAGCAATTTGCTATGTTAACTTCTTTTCTATCTGTTTTACAGTCGACTTATGATTACCTACGATGCAGAACAGTATGTGTACAATGAATATCAAGCTACTACTCTATCTAGCTTTTTAAGTAAGTTAATTATTTTCATTTCACACATACTTGAAGAAAACTCAGTACTTAATCTTTTACTGAAAAATACGTTCAATAACACAAAAATTCAAAAACACTACTGGGTGATTATTATTCATCTGCTTCAAGGAAAACTCAAATTAATTGTTGGAGAATGTAAAGCCTTGTTGCGTTAAAACTAGACATGTTGATTTGCCTAGTGTTTCTCTAATCTGTGACAATCCTGATATGCTGAACTATTCAGCATGTGAAATTGATGAGTTAAGGAATAGCTTTTTTTCTTCTGATAATCAACTTATCTAGTTTTAAAAATTCTAAGAAGCACTTGTGAGTTGTCTACAACAATTATTATAGTAGGCTGTGGATTCTTACTAAATTTTTCTTTGCAATTACCCATATTTTGCTAACTTAGTTGTTATATCTCATGATAAGCATTACACTAATACACAGCTCTTTGTGAAGTAAATTTCAGCTCTAAAGCCAAACTTTTAATTGCATTTTTAAGCAGATGATATTTATATATCACATAAATACAGCAAAAAAATATCGAAAATGATTTCACTGCAATTTTAAAAAATTGTACTTAAAATTCCATAATTTTTTTTTGGGAACCCAATTTTCAAAAAGTTTTATCAAATCACGATTCAATGTCAATAATATGATTGGAAGCAAATTAAGCTTACTTTTAAGATTTTTAGAAGGAGGAAATTTTTGAATATTCTCAGAAAACTAGACTGTTAGTGTTGATTATTTTACTTTTAGCAACTCTTAAATAACAATTACTTACCTTACACCTTGACACTTGAGTTTGTACTTGTTTTTTTACCCAATTCAGAGGCATTTGGAGTGCTAGAAAACTAATGACCTCATAACCAATTTTCTGAGAATTTGTAATAAATAGATTGTTTCTATGAATATTAAATTAATATCCAGAATTTATCTGTTCCAAATGAAGTCAGAATGCTGTCAACCAATCACTGCATTCTATGAAAAAGTAATTTTTAATGACGAAATAAAAAGTTTCAATAAGCAAGCAATTGGCAACACGAGGGTATGCTTTTTAAATTACATTGTACGACTAATCAGCGCAGAAAATCTAGAGTATGAATTTAGCCTAACTCTATTTTTTACAGGTCAAATTGGAGGTGCCCTAGGACTGTACCTAGGAGCAAGTATTATAACAGCGATGGAATTAATAACATTCATCTCTTCGTGGTTGTGGTACAGATTCATGCCAAGTCGAGGAAGGGGAGTGGCACAAGACAACTTGAGATATAACACATCCTGACATGATTCTGCAGCATATATTTTGTAGTTTAAGCTTTGGGTAAAAGACTGTTGTATTTATGGAAGAAATAAAATATGTGTGCAAACTATTAATTTACATATATGTATCTATTTGAATGCTCAATGACGGAATAGAAAGTGTTCCATCAACAATTTTTAATAAAATAGAATCTCGTTCATTTTTAAAATCTCATCTGTACTACGGGAAAGAGAAACTCAGAAAAAAAAAGTTGCTGTTGTAATCTCGTTTATTGCATTTTCAAATGTAGTAATGTATTGAAAAACTGTATATATTTTTCACATAATGAAGGGATGGGAATTTGAGCAAAAGAATAATTCGAAAATTTCGCTGCTAGAGGGCGCATTTTTATGAGTTACACATTTAATAAATGTTTAAGATGGTTTTACAACAAATCTTGCATCACATGTTCAACAAAGTAGCCATCATTTTTGTTTAGCTACTGGAATCATGAAATAGCATGTTCTTCAGCTGACCGCAGAATGCTCTTTTAAGTGCTCCAATCAAGTCGTGATATGTTGCACTTAAGATCAGGTAAAGTTCTAGGATTATCACGATTTACGAGTTGTTTCAAATGCATCTAAAGCTAAAAGCCACATGGATTGAGCGTTGGTGATCAGGAAATAATGTATTTCATTAAAATGTCATCATTAAAATGCCCTGTGGCAGCAAAATTTTGAACCCTTTGCCCGAGATAAATTTTAAATGCCAGCCTGACATGTAGCGTTTGAAAAACTACAAGCTATGTTTTACAAATCCAGGTAAGTAGGAAAAAACTTAGTAGTAATTGGTCAGAAAACAAATGAAAGTTATTGGGTGCTATCCACCTCCATGCTCTTTGGAGTTGAACTTAAGTCTGGAAACAAAATTTATTTGCAAGTGTAAATGTTAGAAAATTATAACAAGAAGTTCCGTCTAGAACTAAACTAGCCTACTTTCCCGTATACCCATACTACTTTCTACTACCTGATCAATATTCTCAAAAATAGCTAAAATCGCAAATTGTTTCAAATATATTTTTTAAATATTTTAAACTGATTACTAGGAATAAAATATTCCTCACTCATCTAAAAAATTAGATACATAAAAAAAAAATAAACGAACAAATAAAATATCAGCACCTTTTAAACAAAGCAGCTAATAAACTTTTTTCCATTAAAAAAATTCTTTAATAGCTTTCATAACGAAAAAGTAATGATTAAAATTAATAAGCTCATTAAAACAAATCCATCATATCGAAAAATATCGTTTCTTTTTCCCCTGGTGCCAAAAATAATTTTTAAATGAATTAATACATTTACCAAAATAAATAAAAACAATAAAATGTAAACTTAAAGAAATAATTTTCACTGTCAAAATCAAAAAAAAAAAATCGTCTGTGCATATATTTATGTAGAAACATAAATGACTTCGAGTTTATCCGACGAAAACTGAATACCTAAATTAAAACTTTAGCGTGAAAATAAAAACAAGTCATATTAACAATAATTATTTCACAGTTAAAACCATAGCTGCGGAGTCGGAGTCAATCTCATTTTGGGATAAAGGAGTTGAATATCCAAGAATCGGAGTCAGTCATTTGTCCCTCGTGTACAAATTTTTGCCAAAGCTACAAAATCAGAGTCAAAGTCAGCTAGTCGGAGTCCGAGTAATTGTCGGGCACAGGAGTCGGAGTCAGGTGCCCCTAAATTCTAGGAGTCCGAGTCTGGAGTTTGTCGTCAAGAGCTATTTCCATCAAAATTTGTTTGAAGTAAATTCGCCTTCAAATACGGAATCTACATTGACTTTCAGTTTCCCCCTAGGCGTAATGTTAAGGGATTTGAACTGTTCAAAATTGAATGGAAAATTGTTCAAATCAAAAAGATATTTTATGTACAAGTTTTTTCCAACAAAGTTTCCTTAAAGCAAATTCACCTTACAGTTTGGAATTGCCTTGAATTTCCCTGTAGGTGCTAATGTTAAGTTTTTTTGAACTGTTCCAAAATGAACAAAAAATAGTTCAAATCAAAAAGTCAAACATGGGAATGAGGTGTCCTCGCCGAGATCTTTGGAACAAAAAAAAGTTGTTCGAATCAGACTATTCATTCAAAAGTTATTAGGGGGGACACTCAGACAGACTGACAGGTATTTTTTCCCATCTCAATACCCTACTTTCCAATTTTTAATTTTTCGATATTTATTTAATTATTTTATTTATTTTTGACTTTTTTTTTGTTTTTGCGATATTTTTAAGACGCATTAAGCCTTCTTTCATGCTTTTTTCTTCTTTTTCTGACTTTTACTGGGAAAGTAGGCTAAAAAGAGTGTTGATTTGTACTCAAGCATATTGGTTGAATATTTGCTTTTAGGTCAAGTTCAACATTTGGTAACATCTTTAATACATTACTTAAAATTACCACACTGGATACATGTCAAAGTCGAAAAAAAAAAACGGGAGGTTGATAAAGAGAAAAGGCAAGAAAGCTGCAGGTTGTTAATAAAATCAACAAGAGGCAGAAGAAAACTAAGTCTTATCTCTTCACATCATGAGCAAGATTTTGTAAAAAAAATCCACTGAATTTCTCGTTTATATTAGTTTATAATCAAATTTAAAGCTCTTACACTTCAGCACATAACAAAAAATTGCATGTTCATGCATAAAAAAAAGAAAGAAATAGAAAACCACAAGAAAAAAAAAGTGAAATAGAATGGGATGTTGACAGAAAAGCTAAGAAGAGAGACAAACACGCAATTCTAAATGAACCAAAATATCAGCAAAGTTTGTAGTGAATAGAAATAAGAACTTTCCCACACATAAATTCATGAGGATTTTATTTTTCTCTCCTAAATCCATCACACATTTTTAAAACTTTCATACACATTTATACAACAAACATGTATTTAAAATACATTTTTTAACTTCTTTATTTTATAAATTTATACAATCATAGTAAACAAAATACACAAACGAAAAAATATATATTTATAACTTGAAACAACAAAGGTAAGGCAACATTTCTTGCTAAGTCAGGAAATATGATGATATTACAACCATAGATGACTACTACATCTACATACCCTTCAGTCAATGATAACATTCATAAACTGAATAATGCTCATCATACACATCAGTTATAGTTATTGCTTCTTTTTCCCCCTGAAAAAATTAAGAAATGATCCATCGATCTATCTTTCTTTGGCCAAGACTGTTAAATCTGATAATTAATTTCTTATTTTAGAAAGTAAAATGAAGTAGAGTGATTTGAAGCAAACAAAGATATGATGAAAATTTACATCACAAATTAATAATAACACGTTGAAAAATATATGAAAGTAGTATGTTAAAAACACAATAAAATACCAGAAAAAAACACAGTTGAAATGTTGTAACCTTACAGAAGAAAAATTGCTTAAAAAATGTAATTTGAAGCAACATGGTTAAAATGCTACACAGTAGTGCTATATGGATTTCGTTAAATTAACAGCAAATCTATGAACTAAACTTACACTTTTAGTGCAAATACATAATACTATGGTCAAACTATGACTTTGAATTCAACAAAAAAAATGGAGATTCATTTTTATTACATAAATTTTAACAGTAAATTTGTACAAGATTTTTAAATAATTATTGTTATTAAAATCTTCATAAATATACATTACCAGCAATCATCAAGAAAGATTAATATTAATATAAAAATATTTTGAAAAACTTAGGGACTAAATAAATACATAGATTTTGCTTAAAGAAAATCAAGCACTGAAAATATTTGTTTTGAATTCTCAACAGATGAACTAGGGTTTAAATTTATTTTTTGAGAAAAAAAAATGAAGAAAGAGATTTCAAAGCATTTGCTGTACAAAAGCGATAGAAATTATCTTACAATCAAAATTATAGAAGAAAACAAAAATTATTTCACATTAAGGTTGTTTAAGGAAAATTTCATATCAAGTTTTTTTTTTTTCTTTTTCTTTTGTAATTTTTAATAACTGTTCTGCATTCACAGGTGAATACATTTGTACCAAAATCATTTTTAAACACTTTCAAACTAAGATTTTAATGAAAATAAACTCAGATTTTATTTATAGTCTTTTAATGAAGAATAATAACAATTTAAAATCAAATTCCCAACAAAGATGCAAAAATCACTTTTTTCACCAAAAGGAAATGGAAAATAAAAAGAAATTTTTATGAATAAAATAATTTCAGATTTTAATTTAATCTAGGCATGGTGAACAATTTTAATAACACTATGTACGTACACATTTTTAATGATTGAGGATGAAAACTAAAATTTTTAGTATACGTTTCCTTTAAAAAAAAGGGATTATAATTTTGCATGAAAATCCAGTTACTACGCAAAAGTTCTGATCTAAGAACTGACAACAATGTTTCTCCCAATTAGTTTTCTCAGATGGACAGCAAAAGATATTTTGAAATGGTAAAATAGAATGAAACGGAATATTCAGTGAAAGTTCCTTGGATATTTTACTACTAAAACTTTCATAGTAGCAGTAGAATTTCATATACAGTTACCTCCTGATTATCCGCGGAATATGGTGGAACGGTAACTGCTGACAAGTGAATGGCGGATCATAAGCAAATTAGATAAAAACAGAGTGGCAATAGCAATGATGCTCCAGTATATGCAAATAGAGCTTAAAAAATCAATAACACTCGGATACATTTAAACTATAACTAAAGTTATACAGCCGTGCTAAACGTAAAAGTCGTACCCCCCATCAGAGCTCAAAATGAGAAACTGCTGTTTAAAGTTGTGTGCCTTCATGTATTTTATATGGATGCGATTTTTTCAAAGTTTTTAAAAAAATATTTCCTCATTCACAAATGACCATAAAACATTGTATTTAGGTAAAATATGTGTCAAAGAATCACTTGGTGTTTAACTCAATTTTGATGAAAAGGGCAGAAATGACTTTGTGCTTAGCATGGCAATATAGCAGTTTATGTAAAAGCTAGGAAACTATTGCTCATTATAGCAAACGGATTACACACCTACTCAAGCAAATCATGCATGCAGATTAACTGCAAAATATCAGTCTAAGTCATACCAAATATATAAAGGGGAGGGGAGATTTTGCTCAAGACTGATCTGGTCACTTACTTATGCATGTGAGTTGTATAGATCTAATCATCAAAAAGTGGGGTAGGTCTAAAAATCAAAAGTAGTGAAGATGTAAAAAAGTAAGTAGTATCAATTTAAAAATAAGGTTTCAACTAGTCAGGCTTCAGGCAGGGCCGCGCCAAGTCAGATCGGCGCCGTTGTGCAAATATTCTGTGAGCGCCTCTAAGCTCTGGCGTTCAGGGAACATATAATTAACACCTTGAGAGAGGTTTTGTTAACAAATATAAAAAGGGAAAAAGTGCGTTTGACATTTAATTTATACAAAAAATTATGTGTGAATATTAATTTTGGAATATGGTGTATATTTTTACTTCATGTCTCGAATTTATTTCGAGTTCAGCAGCTCTTCTGATATGCTAATAATGCATTTTGGAAAAGGAAAATATTATAAATATCAAAGTGTTAATGCCAATTTGAATATCTAAGTCCTAAGTGATGCATAATTCCTAAAACTTTTATGCCTGTCAAAACATGGCAGCAGGAGCAGTGGCGCAACTAGAAAATAGTTTTAGAGGGGTACATTGGTAAAAAATTCTCTTTTAAAAAGAGGGATCAGGGGCTCTCCCCGGAATTTTTTTTTTAACTTGTAGTTTTAAAAACGCAATTTTAAACGGTCTTTGGTTGTGTTATGGGGAAAAAAGGTACAAGGAGCTCCGCCGAAATTTGTAAAAGTTGAAACCTTAAAACGCGATTATAGGCCATTTTTATTGACGTTAGAACAAGGGATGAAACTCTACTCGAAGGTTTTTTTTTTTTTTTGAAAAGAAGAAAAATAGATGGAAATCAATTCCTCCTCTCCCCCTCCAATTTTTCGAAATTGAACTTCCAAACACGCAATAGTAGACAACTTTGAAGATTTTTACAGAAAGGGGATTCTGGAGCTCCCCCTAGGAAAATTTTCAAAATTAAAGTATTAAAAACTGAACTAATATTCTATGATATTAGGGGAAGAGGTTCAGACGCTATTCCACTAAGATTTTTCTCAAATCATTTTTAAAAAACCTATTTTTTGATGATAATAAAGGAAGGCGGTTTGGAGGCCCTTGCTCGAATATTTTTTGAAATTGAAGTCTTAAAAACGAGAATGTGTAGAGCATATTTGGTAACATTAGGGTCGGCAATCTTTCGAAATCGAGGCTCCAAAAACGCAATTTTTGGTGATTTTCGAATGCAGTTTCAAGTGATGTTGTTTGGTATTTGGGGACTTTCCCTGGAAATTTTGTGAAATTGAACATCTGGAAACGATATTTGAGATGCTCCGTAATGCTTTTTGCGGAGCGAGAGGGGATGATTCGGAGGTGTAGCATTTTAAGACTTTCTAATTTTCACACGAACTTGAAATTAGAAAAATAATAAAGAAAAAAGAAAAGAAATAGGACGGAGGGGGACGAGAGCATGAGTAGATGACGATTTAGCTGTTCCTATTGAAAACTGTTAAAGCGAAGATTTCTTTAAAAAAAATAATAAAGTTCTACCCCAAAACAAGGGCAAGGGTGCCAATATGAGGGGGGACAAGTGGGGGCAGAAGCCCTCCTTTGAAATTAGAACTTCCTTGCTTTTAGTACTTTTGTTTTCAAAAATGTAGAAACATTTCTTTTCCAGCACTTAATGAATGAGTTATTAAAAATGTCAAATTTTAATAACTCTAATCTATACTGAATTTGGTTTCTGTGGGGAAAATATCCTGCTAAACCATGGGGAAAATATCGGAGCCCCACCCCCTTAAAATTTTGCATGTAGGTGCCCTTGCCCCAACATCATTATTTTTTTTCTTATTAAAATCAATTTGTTTTCCAAAGAGTCGTTTTTTTTTTTTGTACCTTCAATATAAAAGAATATTTTTGAAAAACATTCAACTCAGCATTCTGGAGGGGAGGGGGCACGGGGTGGGGCAACCAGATGGGTGCCCTGTTGAACCCCCCCCCCCCTCTGGTTGGTTAATTATGGTCAAGTCGTTACTTTTAGGAAGTAGAAAATTACCTAAATTATTGTCTACAATATATGTGTATTATGAACAAGTAAATGATATGCAAATGTGCTTACCGTATTTTTTTAAGTATGATAACATAAAAAAATGCAGAACAGTGAAATTACCACGAAGAATAGTTAAAAATCACAAAAACGCATATTGCACAAATTAGAATACAACATATTCACCGTTAGAACCAAACTGGGAAATATCACATTTCTTGCGCTTCGTATGCTCAACCTTGTGAAAGTATAGTCATACCGTAATGGCATTCACGGCTCCGAAAGTGAAGAAAACTTTAAAAGTATGCATTATTTAGTTTCATGTGTTTTTACTGTAAACGATTGCGCTTTTGAATAACATGTTTCGACACAGCAAGACAATAATTTTTCCTTTTAGATAGGCAGCGAGGATTGCTTGTTTTAATGAGCAAGATGATTTCACCGCCACAGTTCGATGTAAAAGTTCAATTTTATTTCTTTGGTTGAAGATTTTTCCATCCATTTGGAGCATTTTTAATTGGTAGAGCTCGACGCCTTTATGGCGCCATCGTGCGCCGCACGACCTTGCACATAGGGATGGCGCGGCCCTGGCTTCGGGGACTTCAAAAGTTCTAATGTCATTGGAAGGGAGGGGGGAAGAAATCAATAGGGGTGTCTAAAAATAGATTTTGCACTTGTTAAGTTAAAATGTGTGCATTTATCTACATTCAGTAAATCATCAGGGAACTTTTTTTTTTTTTGAAAGTGTAAAAGACTAAGGATAATCTGCCCCACGGATAATCGGGAGTTTACTGTATACACATTATTTCCTTTTATATTTACTTTTACTTTGTCTTTTGAAAGGCTTTTGCTTCCAATATTTTAAACTCACTAATACATTCTATAAGCCATATAACTTGTGTAGTGCAAATGTGAGAATGATGAAAGTGAATCCCTCGAGGTGGTTTGTCTTGATACAAGATAACATGATTGACGTCTTCAAGGGGGGTGTGAGGAGCATGGAATGGTATATTATTATGCTCAGACACAACAGTCTCTACTCGAGGCTCTCTGGAAAGAATTTTGCCACCGCCTGCCTGAATCAGGAGACACAAATCCTCTCTTTCTGGGGTAGGTTTTGTGAAACTGCCATGCAAATAAAAGTAAAACCCATCAAACAAAGGCGGGAACTGAAAAATAAAAATGACATAAATTGCATGAACACTTTCACAGTAGAGCACTAATTACAAATATCCAAAGATTTTACCCTGAAAAATTTTTAGGATTAAGCTTTGCTAATAAAACTTTATTTGGCATTTAACTTCCTGAAACTTGCACTCAAAATGCTAACAGAATTTTGTTCAAACACTTTCAAACTAAGATTTTAATGAAAATACACCGACTTTATTTATAGTCTTCTAATAAAGAATAATAACAATTTAAAATCAAATTCCCAACAAAGATGCAAAAATCACTTTTTTCATCATAAGGAAATGAAAAATAAAAAGAAATTTTGATGAATAAAATAATTTCAGATTTTAATTTAGTCTAGGCATGGTGAACAATGTTAATAATTAACAACTGATCATTTAAACTTTTAAATTAATTACAAAATCATGGAAAGAAAAAAATCTTTGATTTAGAGCAATCTTTGTAAATGTTATTATATTTTGTCCCATTTGAGCTCTTGAGTGTATGCAGCAGATTTTAAAATTATTTTAGCTGAATTATTTTAAAAAGTGGAAGAAAATCATACTCAGAAGGGAATTGGGAGAATGCTAAAAAAAGCAGGCAGCTCTTGCAAAAAAAAAAAAGATTTGGTAGGCATGTGAAAGGATGAATTTGTACCACATCTTGTCAATCGACAACACTCTGTATATGAGAACTGTAAAATAAAAGCTTGAATAAAGTCACTTGAGCTATCGTATAGATCTTGTCTATAATAATATTCAAAACAATAAATAACAAATTATATGTTTACTTTTTGTTCCATGTTTTCTCTACCACGTTTTGGTCCTTGTGTATTTGGTTGTGCTTTTGTGCCTTGAACTTCAAACACTTCTTCATCCACCTTTTGCTTATAATCTAAGCAAACTTCAATCCCTAAAACAAGTATAAATATAAGAGACATCAAAATAGCATAAAATGATAACACACAAAAGTTGACAAATAACATGTAAAAAAACACACACTTTCTAAATGTTTAAACATAGGCAACAAGTTCACAGAAAAACATACCAGTTAAAAAATGCAAGTAGAAAGAAATTTTTAAAAAATATATCTATGTTAATAATATTAAGCTGTTGTTTGTTTGAACGTGCTAATCTGAGGAACAACTGGTTCGAATTGAAAAATTATTTTTGTGTTGAATAGTCCATTCATTGAGGAAGGCTATAGGCTATATAACACTATGCTATGACTAATAGGAGTGGAGCAACAATAAAAAATATTATGAAAATGGGAAAACTATTATAATATAAAATGCTTGGAATGCAGAATATGCATAGCCATGGTGGCTCAACCTGAAAGTTCGGGATTCACGATCCAGTGGGCGCAGGTTCGAGTCAGCCATGAGGCAAATCTCAAGGGTACTTTTCAGAGAAAATCCTAAACTATGCTAAAAATAATTTGTAAATATATATATATATATATATATATATATATATAATATATATATATATATATATGTGTATACATACATATATATATATATATATATATATATATATATATATATATATATATATATATATATATATATATATATATATATATATATATATATATGTATGTATGCACATCTTTGTCTTATTTTTCTTATTAATTAATTAATAATATAAAGCTAAAGAGTTTGTTTGAATGCTCCAACCTCAGGAACTACTGGTTTGAATTGAAAAATTCTTTTTGTGTTAAATAGTTTATTCATTGAGGAAGGCTATAGGCTATATTTTCAAATCAGATTGACCAGAATATTTGTAATTGCAGATTAAATGTTTAATTGTTTAATTCTCTGAATTCCTAATTGATGGTGGGGTAAGTTAACTCTTCGATATGGTGCTGGCCGACAGTGTCGATACCTGCGAGGAACCATGCCCATGCTACGCTGTTGTGATCAGCGAACAGATTTTTGAATGCGTTTTTTCTTTTTTTGATGTTAAGGTACATAATTTGATTATTGTAGAATTTTTCTATTGGGTTTTGTTTTCCTTATTTCTTCAACGTTTCTTTTTGTTCTGCTAATTGAAGATAGTTACTTATCTAAGTAAATAATATGATTTGTCATATTGTTCAATTGTGATTGTTCTTTATAATGTTTTTAGTATGGCAAATTATAGATTTAAAAACAAAAGAATAGTTTAGAAGGGTTGTTTTTTAAAGGATTTTGTCTTGTTATGAAGGTCGTGTTTTGGGGGGGGGGGGGGTAAAATTTCAGGGGGGGAGCATGACTTTTGGAGGTGGGTACCTCTTGTTATAGTTACTGCATTCTACTCTATAAATAAATATTCCCGTAATTTATTCAAATAATATTAGCTAAAGCAGGGGTGCCGTAGGGGGAAGAGGAAGTGGGTGGAGGGCTCACGATGGAGACTAACTACACTAGCAAAGATTTCAAAAGAAGGCATTTAAAAAGAATTTCAGTCTCAATTTAAAGGGGAACATTTTCAGGGGGAGGAGGGGGGCACTAAAATAGTGAGAGGGGATGCTATCGCCCTTAGGATGAGCTTTCCTAACTAAGGTTTTTGCATAGAACAGCCTGTGGTCACTTTGTTATTAAAATGTTTCAGTATTTTTTTCTAATATAATTAGAGCTAAAGCAAGGGTGCCAACCTCGGCAGGGGGGGGGGATGGTTCATGGAGGAGTCTACACTATTGAAATTTTTTCAAGGGGGGAGTAAGTAAGGCTCTGTTTATGCCATTCAAATTTTTACAAAGGGTGCTATAAAAAGATAAAAGTCTCATTTTGGGGGATAGCATTTCTGAGGGGTGGGTGCTTCGTAAAATTTGGAGTTGTGGATGGGTTGCATGTTTGCTCTTGGGGGGGGGTATCCATAACTAAACCATCTGCATTTTTCAAAACCTATCGGCCATCTCGAAAAGTAAATTTTCCAGTAAATAATTTTAATAATTCAAGTAAAGCTAAAATAGGGATGACAGGGGGGGGAGTGGTCAGGGTGCAGATTAAACCATCAAAACCTTTAGAGGTGTTTAAAAATATTAAATTGTCATTGAGGAACTTTTTTGGGTGCGGTGGACTTTGTAAAATTATAAGGGGGGTATAAAGGGGGTAGTGCTCTGCCGTTCTTGGGGGGCGGACACTCAGAACTAAATCTGCATTTTAAGCTCTGCAATAAAAGCTATCGGTCATCTCGATAAACTAGCGATTCAAGCAATTTACCCTTAGCTGCGCAAGGGTGCCGAGGAGGGGGGAGGGAAGAGGGTAATGGCGCAGACAACACTATTGAAATTTTTAGAGAAAATCAAAGAGTTCCATTCTTTAAGTCAGTGGCGTCACTGGGGGGGGGGGGGGCGCGGTCCGAGTTTCTGAAAAATATGAAGCTAAAATGCATTTTTTAAGACTACAAATTTCAAAATTTTCCGGAGGTAAACCCCCCCCGGGACCCCCTTTTTTGCCCCACATCATATAGGGTTCATATTGTCAGTACTTGGACTGAAAATTGTATGAATTTCATGCTTACAAAAAATACTGAAACCCCTTTTTTTTTTGTCGAGGGGGGGGGAGGGCGTGACACCATAAATTGACGCCCCGGGTGTCACCCATGCTAGCTACGCCACTGCTTAAGTTTCTCCTCATCTTCGGTAATACGCAACATTTTCTTTGTCTTATCCGTAACCACTTTTGCATGCTAATATAAAACAAGATGTACCTTTTTTCTCTTCATATTCAACTTTGATGTGTCCATTAAAATATTTTAAAACACTTTCATAATTATTTTATGAAAGGAGGAAAAACAACATTAACGCATACCCGAATTATAACTAAATCCCGCATCAACTAATGTGAACTCCATCAAAAGTTGCATGCTCTCTAACCACACTGCCCTCTAGCGGAATTCCTCAATTTCGTCTTCAAGAATTGCGAGGAAAACAGTAGCGGTCAGCACACTACTCTTTCTAGGCACTAGAGTTACGGTAGCGTGGTTTCTTGGCGCGTTAAGCGATGAACTTAGTAGTTGAAGGATTGTTTTGAGTTTTAAAACCACTGTTAGTATTTTTACGTGTTTTGGCGAATAGCTTTAAATTCCAAATGAACTTTAATAGGTCTTTTGAAAGCTGTTAACACATTTTAGTAGATGAAAAATGATCATTTCACATCAGAAGGGGGGGGGGGGATTTTTTTTGTGTTCAACGAGCTTCCTTCAACTTCTTAGCAGGGGCATCGCCATGTGGGTACAGCTAGTATTTAATAAGTTTCAAAATATTGAATTAAAAAACACAGAATTTAACTAACATCACAGGACATAAATTGGAAAAACTAATGGTGTTGCATATCAGTAGACTCCAACCTCTTATTATAGATTCCAAGTGTGACCATGGAAGTTTTCAGCAGTTTTAGAATGCTTCCAGTAGGTTTTTTTTTCCCCAATCATAATTCATTAGATTAAATGAATATTAAGCAACAAAATTAAATCAGTGGACTTATTTTTTTTGGCAAGTGATTACTAAAATAAGGCCATTTTTTCCAAAAATCTACAATAGGTTGATCCTTATTGGGTCAACATGCCTCATGCATGGCATATTTGGACAATATTGACTCAACTATTATGACTTCCCTTTTTGAAAGGTTAAGTTCTCTTTTCATTTGTACAAATGCAATCATTTTCAGTACATTTATAAGGGTCTCTTTTTCTACAGAACTCATATCAATATTAAGATCTTGAACAACAGCCTCAATAGTTATTTTCAAAGGTAATTGTTATACCTCCTTCATAACCTTATAAGACCTAAAACCATTTTGCATATTTCGTCCTGTCAGTTTTGTAATAATTTAAATGAATGACTTCACAGATATTATCAATAATTTACAGTATGAGAGAGGATCAAATTATACCTTAATCTTTGGGAATAGGAAATTATGGTTGCCATCTTAATATGCCAAATGTATAATGTTTTTGCTCATGTCATGCTATGCACTTGCAAAGCACCATATTACAACTTTAATAGTTAATGAATATTTTAAAATTGAAAAACACTAAAATGAGAAAACATGTCTGGTTTTAGATTTCCCAATTTTTGATCTTTGTGCTTTCCAAGCTTCAACTGTATTGATAAACTAATTATTTAATATGTTGTACAGTGTTGATATAATCATATTTAGTGATCCGCGCACTGGTGTACGAAATGCCAATATTTTTAGTATTAGCTGAAAATTATAAAAAATTTTAATTAAAGAATTTTCAATTTAACTTATCTAGCTATTTACTGTTATTTTAAATGCACATTTCTTTTTTTGATGAGACAATACCAAAATCGGTCCATTGATGTAAACATTTGGCTTCAAAAGTGCAATTTAATAGAATATAAGTAAATAAAAAATGCAGAAAGAATACAAAATGAGTATTTTCATCCCTAGTAATTTGATGAATCGCATTTTCGTACGTCTATGAACACCATTTTTTTATTTCTTTCACTTCCTTGATCATTTACTTGCCCTTTTGTACACGTTGATGCCAAGTATAATTGTTGTTATTGTACAAAAATATGTATTTGTGCTATGAATAATTTATTCCAATCATCAATTACAGCAATACTTTGCGATACGATTTTTTAATATTTGTCTCAACTGTATCATTCTTTATGACAAATGAAGATGATCAGTTATTTTAGAAAGTTCCAGAGCATAGCTTTTTATTTGTAATATTCAACAAAACAACGGGTCACATGGATACATTTTGAGAGCCAGGTTTGGCCTGCGGGGTGTAGGTTGGGTACCACTGTGTTAATATAACAGTTGAACTTTCATTTTATATTTGTTTACAATGCATTTTTATAATTAATGCACTTTTTGCATAAAATGATGAAATATGGCAATGAAACAATATGTTTTTGATCCTTTTTTTGAGAGAGTTCTAATAAACGGTACTACATGTTTAAAAACATCAAATACTGGTGTAGCATTTTTGGGTTCAGCATTGAAATCATTAACATTATTAATAAATGTATCATATCATAATAAATGCAGTTTTAGTTTTTAGTAAATTAGAATCTTCTGCTTTATTTGCTTTTCAGCACGTTTATCTATTTTTTAATAAAAAATACATACATATATATATATATATATATATATATATATATATATTATATTCCAATGTACTAAAAACTTCAATTCAGTGTTGTCATGCTGCCTGTTTAGGAGTGCCCCACAGATAGAGAATAGCTAACTTAAACAGAATATTTTAGTTTAAATGTTCAGGGTACTTACAATGAAAATTCATTATCCATTTTCCAGAGAGTATTCCAAGCAAAATCTTCAAAGTTCTTGTACAGTTTCCCATTTTATCACAAGAAGTGATAACATGAGTAACTATTAAGAAATTATGAAAGATATATTAAATGAAAATGCATAAACACAATAGAAAAGAAAGAACTTTAACAAAACTAGAAAACTAGATGCAGCAGTTTTATAAAAACAAAATAAAATTTTTTTAGTGTGAATTTCATCTATTTTTTAACAGTGTATGGAATAAAAATAAAATTCAATCTTTTAAAGTATGCTTTATATCAAAACCGTGTAGTATTAAATTCCAGTTCTGTACCATGTAGTATTGAATCCCTGCTATAATAGTTGTAAATTTTGTACCATGTAATATTGAAACTGTGTTGTACAAGTACCGTGTTATATAAACGGACGCCTGTATATATTTGCACTTTATGATTGGAATTTAAAAAATTTGGTTTTTAATTTTAATATAGTTGAATATAAGGAAGCACCATGTATCATAATAGAAACTTGTTTTTGAAAACAAGCAGTAACCTTTCTAGACTCAAAAACAACTGACAATATATATGCATTAAAGTTAATATTAAAAATATACTTCAATAAAAGAAAAACATTTATATGGTTATGAACGGAAAAAAAGAAAACTATTGACTAGAACCAGAGATGAAAGTAGCAAAAATTTTCAAGACAGAATGTTTCAAAAAGGGACATATCCCAAAATAAGTTTTTAAGTAAATAAAACAGAACTTTATACTTGAATTTATTATGGTTGCTAAAGGTAAAAAATTATAAAAAATTATTTCATTTTATTCAAGAATCATTTACTTTCCATCATTAGGTTCTGAGTAGCAGTTTTCTCTTTAATAGGATCAGATAATTACAAATTAAATAAAAAAACTAGTTCATCTAATCTTTTCTCTGAACTCTGAGACATAGTTCATTCACAGATTCTAAAACTTCTTAAATTTCATCTTGTTCCATCTCACTCTATTTAAAAAAACTTTTAAAAGTATAGAAATCCTTCAGAAGACGGACCCCCCCCCCCCCCCCAACTAGAACAAATTGACTTAACAAGAACAAAATTTCTTCTGGAAACGAGTAATGAATAGTTTAGTGTTTGCATTAAAGGTTTGAAACAAATTGCTAAATGAAAATATTTGCAAAAAATTGAGGCGCTCACACATGAATGTTGAGTTTTGTCCCATTTTTTGTGTTAGTTAATATTTATAACTCTTGAATTTAAAAAAATACTATATCAAGCAATCCCTTATGAAAAGACAGTAAAAACTATCAAACCCGCCACACTTGTTAACGGTCAGTTTTGCATGGCACGAAATTTTTGGCCTATGCGTACCTAAATAAACCTTTATAGCACCCACTCAAACCCCTGAGTGATAGGGTGGTTGCCATTCAGGGCTTTAAAGTAAACTGACGATTACTCTATCTTTTTTCTTTTTTTTTTTTTTTTTTTTTTGACCTTTAGCCTTTTGTGAAGAGAACCAGCAGTTCATTTCTTGGATTTCTTTGGTGTTCGAGGGGGGCGGATTTTTTTTTTTTTTTTGACATTTCTCCCATTAACTGTTATAAAAGTAATATAAGAAATGATATTTTTTGAAGCAAAATTTTTTTTTTCAGTTTTCTTTTCAGAAAACTGATAATTGTGAAGCTGGTAAGGCGAGTTTAACTTTATATTAACCAATAGAAATTTTGTCTGAGTATAAGTGAAAATTAGTGAAAGAGTTAGCCGACTTTTTAAATTGCAATAGAGTACAATTAAACAAGATTATTAAAGAAAATGATTTAAGAGTGAAAGAGTATGAAAATTTTTAATTTGTGGAGTTAAGAGAATGCGACAGGAGAAATTCATTGAGGTATCATTTTAAAATGTTTAATTGTATCAGTATCATTGTTCGAGTACTATAATTAAAATCCTTAAAAACAGCCACCTCTTTCAGCTAAGTTTTACTTTATTTATTTGTCTCAAGCGGGTTAAAAACCGAATAAAAGACTTTAGTAAAACTCTCTAGTACCATCAGAACTGAAGTCACTAACAATATCTGCATTTAGAAGCTGAGCACCTTTCTGTAAATGAGCTTTTTGATCTTCACTTAAATTGGTTGAGAGGAATACCATTTTACCATCATGTTTTGAAGAAATCTGAAATACAGTTTGAGCACATTAATTAAATTAATAAAATATCCAAATACTGACAATTTGATAAAAACACAAAATGTGAATAGACTTTGGCAAAAGAAATCAAGGAATCTAGGAACATTCATAGGAATACAAGAAATTTTGACTCTATGAATGAAACAAAAGCAAGCAGCCTGTGAAAGAGCGTGTTTTATGGCAATTACTCAAACTTGTGACTCTTTGTAAGTGCAAAAGCTATCAATTCATCAACTCAAAAGCAATTTACAAACGAAATACAAGTTAGAGATGTTAAAATCAAGTAAAAAAATTAACAAGAATTATTGTGATGTATGCTGCTCTCTCATGCAACTAAATGATTTTAAAACTTATCTGATGAAGAAAAGAACATATTTTGACAAAGTGCATTAAATCTCCTTTTGATAAATAATACTCATGTAATGGGACCACAGTAAAAAAAAAAATTTTAAAAAATATCACAATTTAAGATTTTCTTTTCTTTGTATGTTTGACACTTGATTTTTTTTTTTTTTTTTTTTTTTGTAAGTACAATTGAAGAATCTTATAGTGAGCACTAAGTACCCCTAATATTTGCTCTTTATAAACCCAGTGTGCATAAAAAACAGGTTTGCGAAAAAATCAGCAAAATGTATACATATTTACTGTCCAGCTAAAAAATTTAAAAAGCTCAAAAATCTCAGGAATCAAAAATTTAAAAAGTAGGAAAAGTAGGAAAAAAATCACTTAAAAAGTAGGAAAAAATAGGAAGAGATAGAACTGCACACACCTCATGAGGAAACAAATTTAGCTTAAATTTTATTTCTCATGTAAAATAAAACTAACAATATTTTTGATTTCAAACTGTTCCAAAAAAAAAAAAAACTAACAGTACTTTTGAAGTATTAAAGGAATTTAATGAAAGACCGAATCGCAAAAACAAAATGAAAGAAACAAGCTGACTATCATCATTATGAAAAATAAACTGGTGGAAACAAAGATATTTTATGAAAATAAAACCCAAAGAAACACCTTTCAACAATACAGTAATAAAGATTTTAAGTGTGAAAGAATAAAGTGCAATATAGCTATCGAAAAGAGAAAAAAAAACACAACAATAATAATAATAATAATAATAGTATAATACTTATATTTTGGTGCAATAAAAACCATTTTTGTTAAAGATTTGTTTTGTCAAAAACGAAAACATTCCTTCGAGAGCATTCATTTATCATTTGAAAATACTATCACTTCCAGCTCCTGTTGTCATAAACTATGATACAAGAGCAAAGCAAATATTAAATTAGTTTTAGTTAAAAATAATCAGCAGCTGACAGGCATTCTTGCATAAACAGGGGCAGAATGTTTGAATTTGAAAAAAAAAAAAAAGAGGAAAAAGACTGAAAATGCAGAACTAAAATAAATTTGTTCTTAAATATGAGACATAAAATTTATAATAAAAAAATTAAACTAAATGAATAACGAAATAAAATAAACTAAAGGGTTTGTATTATGTTATGTATTTTTAGCATTCAACATAAATTTTTGTTTCAGGCATGTCATTTATGGGGGTCAGTGGAATGAATTTCTCCCCTCCCTAGCTTTGGAAAATTAATGCTTAACTATACAAGTTTGTGCGGTTATTGTTGTCTTCAAATAAAATTTGCATTCAGTATACATCCTTCGCTAGCCAAAAATCGGGAACGTTTTGCTCATCTAGGTTTTGCTGTGCATTTTTTTTTTTTTTTTGAAAATACACTCTTTGAAAGGAAAGAAAATGAATTTTTATTATAAATTTTATAATCATGTTTGCGATTTAAAATGAACAATAATCATATTTATGTATGAAAAAAGTTAAATACCGCGATTATTTCTGAAGTGGTCCGTTTTTGCGAATTTCTGTTATCCGTCGCTTTTATTTTGTACTAACATCAATAAAATATGTACAGTAGGGCTGGGCGATGCATCGATGCTTCGCCAAAAACCGGCGTGCATCCTACATCGTTAAACCAGTTTAGAATTTTTCTCTAAACCGATGCATTGATACTGCTCCGATGTACAGACAACCGGTCCAGGGATTGCTGCCGTTTTAATCTCTAATGTTTTCACAGTAATGTTTAATTAGCAGTGTGTCAGTTTGATCTGGCTTAACAATGAAGGTGGAAGAGTCAGATCTTTATTTCTCCCAAAACATGTAAGAATTGCACGTGTGTTTTTAGTTATAGACGAAAGATATGTTGATGAACTAGTAAGTTTATCATATAGCCACTTGCCAGAAAAAAGCGAAATTTAAAGAGCAAGTAGTAACAAAAAATGCAACATGTATTTTGGTGTTACAAGAAGTTAGCACAGATATCACACGGGTCGGTAACTCGTAGTGTCACCCCCCCCCCCCAAAAAAAAAGCTTTATAAATGATTTATGTAAATATGAAATTTATATAATTTTCAGAAACAACTCAGTTCTATTTTTGTGGCATATTAAACTTTGGAAAAACAAATATAAACTGCAAATCGAGTTTATGCAAAATTTGTCCTAGATGGTAACGTCCCCCTCCCCCAGCAATATTGAGCACTCTATTTTTGTTAAATTTGTTGGGTTAAATATAATTTAAGATATATTGGTGAAAATTTTCAAAATTAAAGTATTCATATTTTTCATAAACTATGAATTCTCTTTGAGTTTGAGGACTAATAAATTGATTAGGTCCAGCCTAGCTAGGCCAAGAACCTGTTTCACGTGATGCGGCACCTCTCTCCCGCTACTGATTTCATGAAACCTTTTTTTAATATAAGAATATGTGAGCTTTTGAATGGAATGCACGACTTTGCATCCATTTACTTACATCGTTTTGCATTGAAAAAATGGGCTCATTGTAATCTCAAAACTTTTCTTCCATATTTTTCACTAACTTGCGCTTTTAGCACTGCTTTATAATGTAACGAATTTCTTTCTGGTGCTGAAATCTGTTGATTTGTATCTGGCATGATATATATAATTGTTATGCCTTGTACATATTTTGTAAAACTGAAACAAGCAAGTTTAGTTTTTAAAAAAAAACTTACAATCGTGATGCATCACTATATCGCAATGTAAGGTTGGCGATGCATCATGATGTAGAAATTCCTACATTGCCCAGCCCTAATTTTCAGTGTACAGGTTTTTCATTTTTTGCTTCCTTAGGTTCCTTTTAAGGTTTTGCCTTTCTGTTTAAACAGAGCTCCATTTCATTTGTAATCATCTGAGCAAAAAATTGGCGAATAGGAAATTTTCCGCTTTTTCCCGCACTTTTTTGAACAGTCGGCCGTTTACTTTAATTAAAGCTTCTAATTGACGGGCAAATAATATATAATTGCATTAGAATGTGCCAGTATCTATTTTTCTTGTTTCGTTAAAATAGTAGGACTGAAGTCGGGGCGATAAAAAGAAAAGTTGATCATAAACGCCGCAACAGTAAAAAAGTCACTTACGAAAATTTAACTTTTAAACACGCAGACGCCGCGGCGTCCCTTCCAGAAATTACTGTAGTCAGCCAATGAAAAGCTCAGGATCCGCTTGTTTCTTTTGCTTTCAAAATTAAAACATGCAGAAAATTATCGGTGCAGCATTGTAAAATAAGAATCAATGCAAAATTAGAAGTCCTATACTAAAGAAAGAAAAAGTAGGAAAAAAAAGAAAAATGTAGGAAAATAAGGAGGAACCTCTAAAAAGTAGGAAAAGTAGGAACTCTTCGGGGTCTGACTACTTCCACAATATTGTCCACTTCCCAATATTTATTTTCATTTTTTTTCTAACCTGCTCACAGTATTTTACCCAGTGTTCACTTGTTATTTTAGAAAAAGCTTCTGGGATTTAAACTTTCATCCTTGTTAAGCTGAGATCTGCATTCGCATTTCTTTCTTGCACATATCGTTTCGTATCTGCCCAGGCAAGTTCAGTGGCATTTAAATTACAGTGATAAGGGGGAATTTTGAGAACATTGTGACCTTTTTGTTTAAGAAGTTGATCAATGCAGTACCTTTTCTGAGGGGGAGCGTTTGCAGACATTAAATCATACAGCTGAGTTTTTCTCATTTTCGGATTATGAGAATTGCATTTGTTTTTAACCATTCGGACAATACTGTTTTGGTAGCATATTTTGAAGGTGTTGGGTTTATAAGTGTTGAATGATAAGGTGCATTGTCAAGACAAATTACACACTTTGGAAGAATATTTGGAAGCAATTTTTCGTTTAGCCCCTTTGGAAAAATTTTGAAAATTCATTTGACCATGATAGTCCCCAGAAGTGGTGCCAGATTGGAATATTAAACTTGCCCCCTCAATGAAACCAAATTTATCCCCCCACCCCCCCCCCCCCCCGCATGCACTACTATTAATCGCTTGCCAGCATTTTGATTTTGCAGTGCTCCAATCTTTTCCATTTGCCAACATTTCTTAATAGTCCATGTTGCTATCAATCCATGTTTCATCTAAATAAATTGTAACTCACTCAACGGCTCTATATTTTTTTATTTCTCGTAGGTATCTATATCACCACTAGACAATATCTGGTCTTTCAACAGTCACTGTCCTTTTGTCTTGGCAATGCTTAAACAAAAACCGAATTTAATGCAGTTACCTTCTCAAGCTTCCTTTTTTAAATGGAAAATTAATTATTTCTTTAATTACAGCGAGTAGCATTCCTACAGACAGAATTATATTTTTGGCATAAAGTTCATTAACAATTTGCCTAATTAGGCAAAGGTCGAAAAAAATCTACATTTGAAATGATATTTTGACCTTTTGGAGGTTTCTGACTCTTTCCTGGAGACAATAATTTTCTGGAAGTTTTCCTTTCCATTTTAATGCGTTTTATTGTGAATATTGAAACACCAGTTGCAGCAGTCCATCTTTTCTTGATCTGTTTGACTTCAATTGACATCGCATCTGACTCTGCTTCTTTCTCAGAGTTATTCAGTACATTGTTATCATTTTCAACTGCATTAGCTTGAAATTTAGCTACAATATTCAAGAATACTGTGCACCAAAAAAATATTTAAAAAAAAATACTTATCACTAGCAGGGTACTTACTACTGACTTTTGGTTGCCTTGGGAATGTTGAAGGTATTTTTGTATGAAATGAGTAGCATGGCTGAAGATGTAGAAGTCTTGATAAAACCAGGGTTTACTCGTTAAAAATTAGATATGTCTCATAAACTTAGCATTGTATGATTCTATTGAGTCTTATTTCCTCTTTACATTAGGTCTTGTTAAATCAAGGCTCATTAGCAACAAGTTTGACTGCATGTGGAAGCATTTACTTTATTTCCATTGAAAAAAGATAGAATGGAGGGAGTGAAGTCATTCATTCATGAAACCAAGACCCCCAAGTCACATGATAGATTTTAAAACACAGCATTGGTAGAAATCAGGCTTCTTTCGCTTGTGTTCACTCAAAACATGCAACTATGCGTCCGTATTGAGTCACGTGACTTGGGGTCCTTGAGTCAGATTTTGCTAAGCCAATGATTGGACTTGGAACCTCCACTTTAATTCCTTTTCTAAGTTTATTTTGATTAAAGTGAATGTTTTTTTAAAATTATTATTGGGTGAGTGCAAAAGTTCGTGCGGAGTCTGAAAGAAAGTCATACAGTGATTAGGCAAGCAAAAATCTTTATTCAATCAATGATATATTTTCCATCGTTGTCTATAATTTTCTGCCAACGTTCTGGGAGCATACGGATGCCCCGATCATAAAAACTGCGTGGTTTAGATTCGAACAACGAAGACACGACGTTTTGTAAGGCATTCAAAGAGTCAAGTTTTTTTTTCATTAAAATGATTTTGCAATGACCAGAATAAGTGATAATCCGATGGTGTGATATCAGGAGAATACGGTGGATGAGTTAGGACATCCCATTTCAGGCTGTTCAGTTTGCGTAGCGTCTGTCTTGAAACGTGTGGTCTAGCGTTATCTTCATGAAAGACTATGTCTTTGCGATTTGACAAACTCGGACGTTTCTGCTTTATTTCTTGGTTCAGATTAGTTGATTGACTTCAGTACTTGTTTGAATCAATCGTTTGGCCGGCGGGGAGAAACTCAAAATAAATTATACCCTTGCAATCCCACCAAACACAGAGCATCACCTTCATCGGCTGCAAACTGGCCTTTGCCATTGCGTCACCATGTTCACCTGCCTGTTTCCATGTGCGTTTGCGCTGAACGTTGATGTACAGGACCCATTTTTCATCGCCCGTCACCAATCGATCCAAAAACGGCTCGTTTTTGAGCCGCCCGAGTAAAGATACGGCAGCAAAAATTCGCTGGATTTTGTTGCTCTCGGTCAACAAACAGAGCACCCATATATCGAGCTTTAAATCAAATCCGATTTTTTTTAAACGCCAAAAAAGCGGTTGATCGGTCAACGTTAAGTGCTGTAGCAACTTTCTCTGTTGAAATTCGCGGAGTAATCTCAATTAAAGAACGCAAAACGTCGTCATCAATGCTGGAGGGTCGACCTGAGTGTGGCTCGTCTTCCAGCTTAAAGTCTCCGCAACGAAATTTTGCAAACCATTTTTCCACAGTTCATTTAGCTGGTGCTTGATCTTGATAAACGTCTTGAATGTTTTTTACGGCTGCTGCAACGTTTATTCCATTCCGAAACTTGTAAAGCATAACATGCAGTAAATGCACTTTATCAACACTCATTTTAAAAGTAATCTTTCTCGAAGTAGTTTGTATCTGCACAAATTATTTTGATTGGAATGAAAGCTGCAAACGTCACCTTTCCAACGATCTGACTTACGTAGATAGTGGTATTAATGACAACACGTTACGCCCGTTCTAACGCCATCTATTGCAACTCCGCACGAATTTTTGCACTCACCCAATATTATTCTCATGCTATTCAAGTTTAAGTAATTAAAAAGAAAAATTATAAAAAATAAAGCATTTATTTCTGTCTCATTCGTTAAATTAAATAGATACGTTAAATTAGAATAGATATTAAATACCAGAAAAAATTAAATTATGAAAAAATTAGAAAAATCTCTTTTCAAATATTTTATAAGTTCATTCATGAGAAGGGCGATTCTCGAAAAAAATTTCCCGTGCAAAATGCTAAGTTTTTTATTTTATTCAAGTAACTATTGATAAAATATGGGATTAACTGTTATGCTTTGATAGTATATGAAAGCATGTATTATTCCCCAACAGCATTATTTTTTGAAGGCTTTGATTATCTTGAAAAAAATTTAAAAGCTTATCATTGCACAGGGGACATTTTTTTGACTATCACCCAGAAGCTTTTTTTTTTTCTTTTTACTTGGGGCTGCATGTATATTGATTAACAAAGTTTAAATGAGATTTCAAGGAGTATTTTGTTAATTCGAGGAGAAAACAGGAAATTTAACTTTTCAAAATTAAAAAATAACATTCATACCTTAACGTTTGATAAAGGAACATTTGCACTAATAAAGGGTGAGCATGATTCAATCAGAATATTTCTATCTTCATCACTTCTGCACAAATCTAAAGCAGTTTTACCTGTTGAGGTTCTATGGCACAAAGCAAGAAAGAAAAAAAGGCTATTAACTACTGCACGAAACATTAAATTTGTCAGGTTAACAAGAAATAACTTCAAAAGCATACAAAACTTTTTTTTTTTTTTTGAGCAATCACGAAATGCCTATTGTTTCTACTTTACCATTAAATGGCCTCCGCGTGCTTTGATTTTTGTTTTTCTATGCTTATAACGCAGGCGCCCAAGTGTCTCAGAATCGAATTGTTTATAAACAACCTTCCCGACTTTACACAATCCTTTTTAAGCATTAACAGTGTCCAGCACACAACATCCTGCATCCAGCACATAACATCAAGTCCCTGGCATTTCTTTGAATTTTGAAGTCTTGAATTCAAATTATGGTCGGGATAAAAACCATTAGAGAAACAAGAAATTCAACGAGTAGGATCCTATCGCAGTTCGTGATCGTGAAAAACATAATTTGAATTCCAGATCTCAAAAATTTCAAACTATTTTTTTTTCCTTTATTTTTTCTTTAATTTATTATTTTATTTATTTTATTTTTTTGTTACAACTGAATTTTATGACATTTCTTACCGGTCTTGACTGATTCTAATGAATATTATAAAGAATGTCAAGAGGGAAATATACTTTCCTTTGTGCACTTTTTAGCTCACTTCTTAGATTGTTCTGTATATAGAGCATATAGGAGAACACTATAATTTTAGATTTGAAAACCATGAGCTTACTTTATTACTCAAACAATATCAGCACAATATCATCTTTGCTTTAAATATAACAGAAGTTATATGGACAACCCAAAACCTGTATTTTTGTACTGCTCATATTTAAGTTCTGTTTTAAACCAATTTTGTACACCTGTAATTTGCTCTTTCAATATATTGGTTAAATTGATAGAAATCAGTTGCATGTTAAAACCATGAAGTGTTTGCTCTCTTTATGAGGTAAAAACATTTTGGGGGACAAAAATTTGTTCAGTAAGATATCTTCCGATACCAAATACATTTGAATACGAATTCCATAGATTTGTTAGAATAATAAACAGTTTTCCAGAAGTGCTATTTCTGTAAAAAGTGCTATTTCTGTCCTGATTTTAAGTCAAAAGTATCTGAGCAGCTTGGTCTTTTCGCAACAGCAAAACAAAATACAATCACATTTGCCAGATTAGTATTCAGTATAAGTGTCCTAGTATTAACAGTAAATTTAAAAGATCATTCAATTTTAGACTTGGGAAAATAATGTTTTTCTTATTTTAGAAACAAATTGATTGTGTGTCAAAACTTTTTCCCTGCAACTGTAGTGCCAGTGAAAATTTCCATTTTGCAACCATTTCAACTGTATGGGTAGGGTATGCAAAGGCTTTTTACTTTAGGGTACTTTAAAGGTAGGGTTACTTTAACACAATAGCAATTGGGAAAGACTCTGTCCCATAAAAATATGGCTGCAGTTCATACATTAAAAGCCAAATAAGAACATAAGTATAAGTTAACAATGTTTTCTCCATAAAGTGCTTGTTGGAGAGAAAAGGTGAATTACTTTATAAAATCATTTCATTAAAATTTCAGGAATTGTGAAATATTTCCACAGAAAAAGTGTACAAAACATTGGCATACATTAGAATTCAAACATACTTTGCATGCATGTCTGCTCCTCTCGATGCCAAAAGAATGGCAACTGGGATCTGGTTATTGTACAAAGCATCATGGAGTGGCGTAATGTTTTCCTCTGAAGAAGGCACATTGACTAACGCACCTGCATCTAAAAGCATCTTAGCTATTTCTACAAACCCACGGTTGCTGGCTTCATGCTAGAAGAATCAAACATATACAGAACAAAAATTCATATTTACTTCAGAAAATTAGCACCAAAAAAGTGTTTGAATAATATCGATGTAATTCAAATAGATTTTTTGCCCATATTATTAAACTCCTGATTATCCGAGGGGGCTTATCTGCGGGGTGGGTTATAAGCAGCCATTCCCCCTTTTAAAAGATTTTTTTTCAGCAATGATGATTTACTGAATGTATATAAATGTGCACATTTAAACTTAGCAAATGCAAAATCTATTTTTAGTCTTTCGTATTTCTTTCTTCCCTCGGTTCCAATGACATCGAGCCTTCCATGGTCTTCGACAGCTGACCAGTTAAAACCTGATTTTTAGATCTACACTACTAACAGATTTCTAGATGAACACTACTACAGCATAAATAAATGACTGGACCAGTCATGTTCTGAAAAAATGCCCCTTCCTTCTCTTATGTGGGTTTTGTGTAAACTAGCTTTCCCTCGGTTCCAATGACATCGAGCCTTCCATGGTCTTCGACAGCTGACCAGTTAAAACCCGATTTTTAGATCTACACTACTAACAGATTTCTAGATGAACACTACTACAGCATAAATAAATGACTGGACTAATCATGTTCTGAAAAATGCTCCTTCCCTTCTCTTATGTGGGTTTTGTGTAAACTAGCTTGCTCTGTTTCAGATTGATTTGCACCATTTGCTCGCCTATATGTAATACATTTTTAATAACGAACAGTCCTTTTTTACATTTTGTACAAACATTATTATTTTACATTTAGTTCAAGTCTATTAGAGTGTTACTGATTTTTTTAAGCTACTGCATACATTAGTATCTTTTTTAAATCTATTTTGTGGAATATTCGCAACTTTGTTTTTTCACAGACACCAAGTCACTATATTCCGTGGACAATCGGGAGTTTACTGTATATCTTGTATATGTTTCATATGCAAAAATATGATGCATCAAAAAATGACATAAAATAACATATTATATATTTCTTACCAATGGTGTCCAACCGCTATTGTCCTGCGTGTTTACACTTGCACCTTCAGCTAATAGTTCCTTTACTTTTCCAATATCTCCCTAGAGAGACACATGTAATATTAATTTATGGATAGTAGAAACACCAATACTGGACAGTGGCTCAATTTAAAAAAAAAAAATCAAAACTTTTTCGAGTAAAAAATTTATATTTAAAAAGAGTGTCAAGGCAGTAAACAAAAATGTTGATGTAAAAATCAAGTTTTAAAAATTACCTCTTTAAAAAATTTTTTGTTACAGCCGGTAGAATTGAAAGGAGACTTAGCATGGACAACTTCAGCAACAAAAGTTTTGAGTGAAAATAGGATTTTTAAAATATTCGTATGGATTTCATAAGTTAAGCAGAACCCAAAACTTGCAAATTAAGATTACTATTTTAACTTTCTTTAAATTAAGAAAGAAAAAAAATCTTGTTGTTGTTGTCTTATTCCTCCTGATCTAGCCGCTAAGCTAGACCAGGTCCACGAGTCCAAAAACCTTCAAAAAGTCAAACACCAGAAGAGGACTAGAAAAAAACCCCAAATCCCCTCTGCGGACCCGCAAGTCCTGTAGACCACCTCAACGTGGCGAGGGGGTGTTCCTGGTCGAAGTGGGTGAAGAACGTCGGGAGTTTTTACTCCTGGTATATTCCAGGCCCCACAATGTATGTCCGTAAAAATTTTTAGGTCCAGAGATTTTCTCTTTAGAATCTTGATCTGCAGGTGTTCTAATGTGAGAATATCTTGGGTAGACATGTTGAATCCTGCGCGAAATAATTTTACAGGCCATCAAAAATAGCGGCCATTTTGGTTCACTTGCTCATTACGTTTTTCTCAACGTGCGTACCTATAAATTTAATTTTAGTTTTGAACTGAGATTTTTGGGGCTTAGAAAGTCAATTAATGTAATAATTACGTCATGAAAACCGCTATGGCTATTACCACAATTTTTGAGTTTGTTAGTTGCATTCTAGTTACTAAAAAGTGTACAAAAATTAATAACTCTTAATGAAACCAAACGATTTTAACGTGTAAAATCTTTTGTGTAAATCAATATTTTTCAAGGTCACCAGTGCAGCCATCAATACCTTTTGGGGGGGGGGGGTTGAGCAAAAATACCTTCTGGAGGGAGGGGGTTGATGAAAAAACCTTTTGAATGGGTTTTTTCAATCAAAAAATACCTTTTGAAGGGGATTTTTGATCAAAAATACCTTATGAAAGGGTTTGTTGATCAAAACAGCCCTTTCATTTGCATAAACTACTGTATTAATATGTGTATTCATGTTAAAACCAGTGGCTATAAGGGTTTTTCTCCTCCCCCCCCCCCCTTCACTCCGCCACTGTTCAAGGTTATTATCGTCTGCTATCAAAGTAATTATTTTCGAGTAAAACTATTCCACGGTTCCAAAAATTTTTTGTTTCATGTTTTTCTGACAATAACTATTTAAGCAATGACTGATATTTCTAAACTGAGTTCAAAAAATTTTAGTGGGCAATTGAAGACTTCTTGAAGACAGTTTTGACAAACGAATATGTAGTTTGTCAAGAGGAATCAAGAGAAAAATTATATTCTCCGACAAAAGCGTGTTCGTGAAGCTGCTGAAATACGCAAAGAAGCAATATTCAAAAACGCTGCAAGAAAATATAGTGTGTCATTGCAGCAACTAGTGCTACAAGAAATACACGCGAGGAGAAACGCTAAAAAAATGGTTAAAAAAATGCACAGACTGCTGCGAGTTTATATGCACATCCAAACTGTTAAGTTCTTATATTCGAAAGTATGAGCGAGAAACCAATACAGTGTGCGCAACATCTATCCTCAAAATTTGAATTGTTTAAAAAGGCAAACTAAATATTAAAGCCTCTTTTAAATTCTGGGCATGGATTTATTCTTTCAGAAATAAAAGAATTAATGCTCAATGCTGAATGTAGATGAAAATGCATTGGTTTATATTAATGAAATAAAACTATTTATCGTAACAACGTACAATGAAAGCATTCTTTTCTGTGCTTCCGAAAGAAATAATGAACCTTTGTTGTTTTTTCCTATACATTTATCTCCAAAAGTACTTGCTGCTGCTTTTAGCTCACAAGAAGCCATGAAGACTGCAGAAAATCATTGAGAATCTTGAGAAAATTATTATAAAATGTTGATTTTAGACTACAAGAGAAGTTCTGCTAAGCGAGTAAAGATGGTTCAGGATGCTCTTGGGTCAAAGGATGAGGAAAAAAATCAAATAATGATTCAATCGCTACGAAAAAAAAAATTGAAAGTTTGAAAACAGAGATTGAATTTTTGTTAAGGGATGTAGTGACAAATCGGAACTGTGCAGGTATTGGGAAGTGTTTCGTTCATTGGTTTCACTCGTAAAACACTTGGTTATTGCTGATCGCGAAGAAAATTACAAATTATAAGTTTGGACTGTTGAATTACTGTTTCCAGCCTTTCGTGTATTTGATTGCATTATTTATCTACTATATGCAACATGGTACTTAGAGAGGATAAGGGCGCTAGAAAATTAGTGTCCCTACCTGTAGGAAAAATTCATTCAAGGTAAATTTGTTGTTAAAAAATAGAATGGTAAATTCAATGCTATGAAGTCAGAGATGAAGTTGGAAGAAATAATTCAACGGTCACAGAAAAGTACCGGAGAAATTGCAGGGCAGACGAGAAAAAGTATGTTGCCGAGTGGCATTTAGAAGTATCATGAAATTTTAATGATATGCAATGTGTTTCGCGGTCTTACTAGTTCTCACTTAATGGATCACTGTGAGAGTGTCCCGCATCATTATTTTTATAGGCATTCGTAGCCAGTATTTTGATAAATGTCAAAAGACTTGTTGATTTTATCTATCAACATATAAATCCTACGAGATTTCTGAAACAGGGCAACCTAACAGCTTTCTCAGTAAACGACTTGTGAATGGTAGTGTCAAGATTCGCCGCCTCAGCATCATGAATATGATGAATCATTGATTAGAACAGTACCGCCCGTTTAGACTGGATACATTTTGTTTCAAAAATTGTCTGATTTACTTTCAAAAGTCAACCTACCATGCTTTGATGCACACAGTTCTTCATGAAATATCACTTCTAAGCCAATGGGAAAGAATCAACTTTAAAAAGGGTGCAGAGACATGGAAATAGCGAAAGAAAGGGGAGAATGCATAAAAAATATTTTGGATTACGACTTTTTTCTAACGAACAGATTATGTGATGGTCAGGGGCGTGCACAGAAATTTTGGGACCCGTCACAAATGACTTTTCTGGGCCCCCTTCCATAGCGTTTACCCATATATTTCACCCCTAGTTTTAAAAATATTAGGCCCACTTCAGGCTCAGGCGCGGGGCAACAGGTTTCTCTTCCCCCCCCCCTTTTCATGCCCCTGGTGATGGTGATTCACCTACCAAGCTAGATTACAGAAATATCTGTTGCCAGAACATTTTTAATTTAGCAAAGTATCCCCAATAAAAATTGCACTCGTTATATATTTCATGTCACAACTCCGCTAAATAAAAAAAAACTTTTGGCGAAGTTATCAGCAATGTTCTGCACAGATTCATTTCTCTATGCTTTTTTCATGAACTTCATGTCTTGTTCGATAGTTATTTGCAGCATTTTGTGAAATAATCAGAAAGGATGAGAAGAGAACCAACTAAGGGCACAACAAACCTTGCTGTAATTTTCAGAAAAACACTAGTACCTATGCAGGTAGAAAATTTCTGGTCTTCAGTATCAAATAAGGAATATTTACAGTAAATAGCACGCAAGGAAATAGAAGAAATGTCCAAAAATGCTACATTTTCATCAATTGCTAGTGGTTTAACAGTTAATGAAGAAGCAATCTGCTATACTTTTCATAGAAGATTTGAGACAGATCATTGAAGAGCTTAATTAGAATAACTCATTATAAGATGCAGATCTACTAATTTTTCGACACATAGACTGGGCTGAAAAAAATGGTTCAAAAAGAGTGGTACGGCATCAAATGATACTGACGTCCGTCGTAGTGCAATAACATGAAATGCAAAAATAGATCGTAACCTTTTTTAAAAGTACTAATCTTGTATTTTTCGTTTATTGTGTTGTTGAAGAAACATGTATGTGATAAACACGAGTTTAAAATGAGCATTTTGGATTATTCATAAAATTTCGTACACTTTTTAGTATCTAGAATATTCAACGATAAATGTCAGAGACATCTCCACTTAAAATTGTGGAAACAGGTAGAGCGGCTTTAATGACATAATTAATACATTAATTGACTTCCTAGACTCCAAAAGCTGCAGCTCAAAATTAAAAGTAAAGTTGTAGGTACGCCCGTTGCGAAAAACGTAATGAGCAAGTGAACCAAAATGGCCGCTTTCTTTGATGGCCTGTAAAATTATTTCGCGCAGGATTCAACATGTCTACCCAAGATATTCACGCATTAGAACACCTACAGATCAAGATTCTAAAGAGAAATTCTCTGGACCTAAAAAATTTTACGGGACTATATTGTGGGGCCAGGACTAGTAGGGCCACCCAAGGCGTGAAGGCCACTCCTTTATGCTCAGCATAGATTTGAAGGCGAAGGAGCCGAATCAGTCTTCTGCCTTCAGATGATCCAGGCCTTGTACCTTCAGAAGCTGTAAACACTTTTCCTTTCCTTCACGAGCCAAGAGAAAAAAAAATCTACAACTTTTAGGTAGATTTTTTTTCCCCCTTTTAAGAAGCATCAGTTTCTTTTCGCTAAGTTGGGACAATGAACATTCCTTGAAGAAGGTTAAAAATTTAGAAAGTGCAGAGAAAGATCAGGAAAGCTTTATCTCATTTTTTGAGAAAAATTAAAGTTATAAAAAAGGAAAATGAAATAAATATTTTTAAAAAAGATTGTATGTACGAGTATACAACTTTTAAAAAGATGTATGAAAAGGTATCTTTCTTGTGAACAGGATTGTCTTGTTGTAGGGATTTTCTTCTAAAATTCGAATAACATGAAAGTGCTTTTTGGTGGGGTTCTTTTGACAAAAATTTGGGAGATATTTACTTTATGTTTACTTATACTATAAAAATCAGGAGTCTCCTGAATGAATCGGGAGGGTTGAATGTTATTATTTTAAACTTTAGCACTCAAAACACATCTTAATTCACAGTTGCATTCAAGTGGAGGAATGGCAAGGTACAACACAAAAATGCTTGATATGTTTTTATTTTATTTTATATATATATATATATATATATATATATATATATATATATATATATATACGTTTTTTTTTTTTCCAGTGGGAATATGTTGCTTGGGGCAGCAAGAAGGTTAGCTCCACTTGTACTGCAATGTGTTTTAGAGTTTCATCAGTTAATCTGAATACAGTCTAACCTTGACAACTAAACCCTCATCATTTTTTTTCACTGTTAATGTCTTAAAAAAGAAAAAAAATGTCCAGTTTAGAGACTGGCCACAAATGATGTCACACTTTGAGGGCATTTGTGAAAGTATGACACTTTGACAAGGAGAGGGTAGGGGAGTAACTAAAAATGTGACATCATACAATTTTTAAAAAGGTGTATATGAAAAATAGCGTGGCATGTAGTGATGTGGATCGGGTAAATACCCAGTGGGTAGGTAAAGATTTTTTGGGTATTTACCCAAGGCCTGGGTATTTTACAAAAAAAATGCAAAAAGTGAGTCCGAATTTTTTCTTTTAAATCTAAATATGAAATAATTAGTAAAACTGATACGTACATATGTATTATACAGTTTATAACATTTTTTATTGGAAGATTTGATGAAATTATGAAAGAAACATATCGTGAACCAAAGAATCTTTCTTTTCAATGTCATAATTGGACAAGTATAAGCAATTCAAAGATGAACTTCAGGATTTTAAAATCACAATCTAGGTTAGTCATATCCAAAATGGAAAAAAAAAAAAGCGTGAGGGATGCTTGGAAGAATTTACTGAGAAGTTATTAAGACTATGATGTTATTTATTTTATTGCTGTTTAAGTGACAATGTGGCAAATATAGAAACAGTTTTTACATTAATAAGCAAAAATAAAAATCAAAATATTGTTTTCTGTTGCCTTGCTCATTTGCTTTTGCTCCCTGGTACTTCATGATGAAAATTTATTCAAACTATTTTTAATACATGCAATTAGTGATGTAGGGTGGGAAGGTAAATATTTTTTTGGGTATTTCCCCTCAGGGTAAATCCCCTAGTAGTTGCGCATTTTGCCAAAAAAAAATTTAGGTGCTATCAAAAGGTGATGATTTTCTTTTTAATACATAAACTGTAAAATGAAAGATTAAAAATATAAAAAATCATATATTATAATTTTTTTTAATTAAAGGCATAATGAAATCTTATCAAAAAAAAAAAACTGTCAGAATTTGGAATGAACTATTCTAAAACTTAAATAGGATGGCAGGATAATTTAATTTTTTAAAGGGTAAAGCAAAGCGATTTAAGTTTAATTTTGTCACATAGATGGCGCTAGCGCAATTTATCTTTGATTTTTCATAATATCATGCTACTGTCCAACCACGGATTGTATGGAATTTTTAAACATCCAGATAAGACGAATCTATCTGAATGAGGGGGAAAAGTAAAAATTTGATGCCGGTATTCCGCTCCTAAATGAAGTTCTGCTACTGCAAAAGCTGGCATCACTAAAAAATAATAGATTCGTCCATTTACGCCTGTAAAATGGATTTTTGTCTTTCCAT
Source organism: Uloborus diversus (assembly GCF_026930045.1). NCBI lineage: Eukaryota > Metazoa > Arthropoda > Arachnida > Araneae > Uloboridae > Uloborus > Uloborus diversus. Next base: position 132,585,408 of record NC_072737.1, read on the forward strand.
ACAATCCGTGGTCAGACAGTGCTAGTTAGTTTTGGCTTTGATTTGTGATCAATTTGTCCAAAGCCTCCTAAATACTAAATGCCTATCACATTTGCTTTAAAAGTGATACTCCGCCGGTTCACAAACAACGCTACCTGACGGCAATACATGAATGGTGTTGGTATGACCATGGATCCAAACATTTCAAATCAAATTGTTAATTGGTTAATTTTAAAATTTAAATTTAGAAGTTAACCAATTGTTTTCTCCACTTTTAATTTCTAATGCTTTCGACCTTCAATAGTTGGCAGTAGCCTGAAGTACGAAATTATGCTCACTGGCATCATTTTGCTCTATGCTAAAAGGGAGAACGCGATAGGTATTTAGTATTTAGGAGGCGTTAGTTTGTCACTCACTTTGTATTTGTATTGGTAAAACTTTAAATTTTGCTTTGAAAGGTGAAAAACAAAAAAGAAAGATGGGGACATTGATTAGGCATATCCAACACATTTAATCAATGTGAATATCATATTAGATTGCTAATTTGTTTCACACAATAATTCTTTAAATATGTGATCAAAATACAATTTTTGGACAAAAATTTACTGTTTTGTATATGATTGGTTATATATATACATAGTGGAATACAGACAGAAAAGTATTTTAGTTGAATATAAATTTTTGAAATAAATACCCGGGTAAATACCCATTTTGGGTATTTACCCGGGTATATACCCTGTGGGTATTTACCCCTAAAAATAAATACCCAGGTATTTTACATCACTAGTGACATGTGACAAAGAGGAAGAGGGTATAGTGAAGTGTGGCACTCAGGCCCAACAGGAGGCTATGTCAGCCGAGTCGGAAAATAGGGGCCCGGCCTTGGGTGGGAGGAGGGGGCGTCGACACTGACACACAAAAAAAAGAAAAAAAGAAAATAGAAACGAAAAAAGAAAAAAAAGGGGAGACTCTGAATAAGAGAAAATGTAAAGATTTAAGTAAAATTTTCTCTTTTGGCATTTACTGCTGTGATACTAAAAATAGAGTTAATTGTTTTCTAGTAAGCAGTTTTGATTTTTTTCTTCCCCCTCCCCTTTTTCTCTCCCCTTTTTCCGTTCTCTTTTCACTCACCCCCTTTTTTCCCTCTTTTTCTTTCTTTTTTTTTCTTTTTATTTTTTTGGGGGGCAGGAGGGGCTCGGCAACATAAATGACAAGTAGCTCGCCTTGGCTCTCTGCGGCCCTGGTGACAATTTGTGACAAAGGGGAAAGGGGAGGGGGACAAAAATGTTGAAAATTAGCATTTAAAAGCAGCCTCTTATCTCAATATTAATTATTCGAAACAATTGAAATGCTGAAATTTTTGTCACAAAAATTAGGTTTAAATGGATGTTTTTTCCCTTGGCAAATATGGTAGTATAACTAGTTCCAGAGACATCTGCATGCAATCTTACATCCTTTTTCCTGATAGCTCATGAATAGGAGATTGGGCAGAAGAATACTAAAAGGTAGTTTAAGGAAGTAAAATTAGATTCAAACAATTTTGTACTAGATTTTTTTTAAGTTAATATTACCAGGGTTGCCACAGAAGTTCAAGAATGAAATTCCCTGACATTTCCAGGTTTTCCAGGTGGTTTTGAGAAAAATTCCAGGTTATCAATCTCCACCTTCATCTTGCAACATTAATATATACATCTCAAATTTTGATAAAATTTACCTCATTTTCAAACTTTACAAACAATGGCTACCAAATTTAATTTACTCAAGCTGAAATAATCAAAAATATGTACTAAGGGTGGTTCAATTTTTTTTTTCCTTTCTCGGCTCGAGTCCAAGACACCCCTTATTTTTTTTAGACTTACTAATAGTATTGTGCTGTAAAAGTTTTAGCTTCTTGCTCAAATTTTAGGAGGGTGCTCAATGACCCCTCCATTTAACATTAGCTCTAGCATAGAAAAAGTCAAATTTAGAAACATTTAATTTCCGCAGCTGTTTTTTTTTTTATGTAAATAATTATTTTATTGCAATGAATATGCATATAACTCGTGTAGATTATAGTATGTAACATTGTTTATTCAGTTCAATGAATTTTTTTAACCCCCTCCTCATACTTATGAAGTTTGAGGGAGGGGGTCGAGCACCCTCTTTCAGTTGGAATAGGAAGTTAAAATTCCTCCAGTATTTTACTATCCACAAGTCTAAAAACATTGAGTGGTGTCCTGTTTTCTAGGAGAAACCTTTTTTTTTAAAGTGTATTTTTGAACTTTCCCGAATGTACTAACACAAGTGAAGCAAATCACTGTTATAAACAATTAATGTAAATGTAGCATATCTAATTTTCAATAGCGAGGAGCCACTGCCTTACATCAAGTGAAAGAACTGCAGAATTAGCAATTGTGACATCTGTATCACAAAAATAAAGTTAATTGCTAAAATAATCTGAACTAAAACTTATGAAACCTAAACTTTTTCAATTATTGCTGTCTACCCCTCCAATCCATTGAACTCAAAGCGCTTTTAGACTTTGGCCTGTAAAAAAATCATGCACCTTTTAGCTTCACATATTTCCCCTGTTTGTTGCTCATAACACAAGGGTGCTCCCCCCCCCCCAAGTTCAATAGCACCCCCCCCCCCCCCCCCAATATTTCTGAACGCCTTAGCGCTTTTTTTATTTTTAACCCTCTTTTTTATTTTTTTTACCTATTTATTTATTTTTAATTATTGTTGTTTTGAAAAAAAAGTGTGCTCGCTCCCCAATAAAATACACACACACAGATGAAAATAATAAAGTAAAATAATATGAGTAAATAATTTGAATAAAAATAAAGTAAAATAAATAATTAAAAAATCCCCCCCCCCCCCAAAAAAAAAAAAATGATGGCGCAACTTTCGCCATAATCACTCCTGTGGGCACCCTGTCATAAAGTTAAAGTTTGAGCATTGATCAGAAACTTCTCTGATGTGCAGATTTTTTTTTAATCGGATTACTTTTATTTTGAAAGAAAGAAGCGCATTGGAAGTCTTAAAAGATCACTACCAAAATACTAAAAGATTAGCGATACTTCTGTAAAAAAGAAACTTTCTAAGTTTAAAATTGTCTAATGAACTAAATTTACAGAACAAAATTGTTTAGAATAATACGATTACATTAATTAATTTAAAGAAATAATATAAAATATGAAAAGATTATTGCAGCTCATTAAAAACTTCAGTGGCACTCCCAGACAAAACAACGTGCTGTGCATCATAACAACTTCAGAACTGCTGACGTAAACAAGCAGCGCTTAAACAGAGCCCGCTCAAACGAGGAAGAAAAGAAGTACCTTCTGCGCATGTCCGCCGCTGACTGCTATGGTGCACGCCGACTGCTATGGCGCACGACTGCTATGGCGCACGTGCCAATGGCAGAGTTGTTGATAAAAAGAACTGCAGGGGGAAAAAGAAAAAGGGGAATGACAAAACGACGAATGGGAAGGGAATGGCGGCGAAAAAAACAAGGCAGAAAGTTTTTTTTTTTGACGTCATAGACCGCAGGCCGCGCTAAGAACGATCGGATATATGCAATTTTTCATTTTCCCTGACATTTCCCTGATTTTCGGCCATTTTCATTTTCCCTGACAATTCCAGGTTTTCCCGGTTTTCCCGGTGCGTGGCAACCCTGTATTACAAGTGTGTGCATACTTTCTGAATGAAAGAGATCGGTTCAAACAAACTCTGAACAGTTGATACTCGGTGGATTATTGAGCAATATAAATACTACATTCAGGGCCTAATAAAAGCTGATTTTAAAACCGTTTTTTTGGTACTTTCACAAAAATCAAGTTATAAAACCAGCAGCTTCACAAATCTAACTCGGCACAACATTAAAAAATCGAAAGTTTCACAAAAATCTGTATTTTAAAATAGAAAACTCGTTTTTTTGTTTAAAACAGTTTATTCATAAAATAAAATGCAAAGATGATTTACACGAACAATCGCTCAGGTAACAACTTTTTCATTAAACTCATATTTAGCTTTTTTTGCTAAATTGCATTTACGCAATCTTTTAGCATCAGTTTTGGGGGATGATGATTTCCAGAATTGTACACAGTATAAAGCATATTGAGCTAAGATACAATGGTATTTTCCCTACCTCTTAGGCTCCCCCCCCCCAAAAAAAAAAAAACAGAAACACACAAAAAAAACAGAAAAAAAAATGTTAGAAATAATAGTAAATGACATTTTCACTTTCCAAACTAACGCTTAAAATGCTCTAATTTTATTCACCAAATTTAGAATTTGCCTTTAAAAGATCACAAAATCAATGCTGATAAAAAAAACTTTCACAAAAATAGAATATCGATACAACACTTTCACAAAAATAGGTAGTGAGAAAAAGAATCCTGGATTTGTCCCTGACATTATATCCCAAAGGATTTTTTTTTCAAGTAATTTGAGGCACTTATTCATTAGCAATTGAAAAATTCCCCTACAGTAACACTAGTAGCTTTTTAAATAAAGCATTTTTGCTCGGGATGCAATACTGGAAAAACTAGCAATTTACTGACCTTGATTACAGCACAATGTAGAAGGGTTTCTCCTTTATGATTCTTTTTATCTAAATTTGAAGTAGAACGACCAGAAGCATTTGGGCTATTGAAATTTGAACTTAGTCTCTTCTTTTCTGATGTAGAAACCTTCGTAGCGTTTCCAAAACCAACCTTTTTGCTTGATGTAAGGTTAGGGGTATCCTGTAAAAGATAGAAAAGATTTTAAAATGTCCCATAAAAGGTGAAAAAGGTCATAAAATCAGAAAAATATGTAGAAATTCAATTATGTTATTAAAATGCAGCAATAATAACGCAGAAAATAGTAATCATAAATAAGTATGAATTAAATGTGGTGACATTTTTTGACAAAAGCAACTGTAACCATGATTTTCTAAAGAAACTTGGATGAAAGAAAAATAAAACTTAGCTGTATTTAAAAAAATGGACCTTTTTCTTGAGACATTTGTTTTTGGCAAAAATGTCGATCAATCTTTTTTCTCATTTGATATTAAGTAGGTTTATTCAAAAGTTATACAGTCAACATGCCCAACTTAAGTGAAACGGCAATAATGCGAGTTTTAAATGAGTAACGAATTTTAGAGCTAATGCAAGAGCTGTGGTGGATTGCTTGGTAAGGCATCTGACTTGTGACCGGAGGGTCCCAGATTCGATCTTAGCCGGTCAAAGATCCATTGTCTTTGTTAATGGTGACAGGGGAACATTAAAAATATGCTCATGGTCACTTAAATCCTCCAAGTAAATCGGTAACTCTGGAGGTGTTAAACCAGGAGATATTCGGGTTTTGGTTTGGTTCTAAATTATCGGAATGTTGATAGATGGTGCTGCCATCTATCATGTGCTATCTGAGTCAAATCGAACTTATACCTAAATTCGTGCTAGATAAACGGAAGCCGTACCTCTCTGCCTTAAAACAAATAGCATCGCTACTTGAGTTTGGTTCCCCGAGTGGTATAAGAAACAACAAAAACAGAGCAAAGCCCAATTTCTCGTCTGGAACACGAAAGTTTTCATTGAGGATTCGCTATGCGTAAGTATCATCACTGATACTGGCTACTAAATATCGGTTTAGTGAAAGGATTTCATCCCTTTAGCATCACTGAAGAGAAGAAGTTTCCATACAGTACTAGTCAAATCATCGCTTTGCTAGTGTATACTAAGAACTACTCTGTATTTCTTAGTTAAAAAATAAAAGTTAATTTAACATAGTATATATATCTAAGAGTGCTGTGTCAGCTTAAGCTAGAGAAGGGTTTCTTAAAATTCAAGAAAAAGTGAAGAACCTCGATATGCAGAAGAACATTGATATTGATCGGATGAGAGTTTCACAGCGCCAACCATCATCATCTTCAGTTTTTTAGCTATAGTAATTATAACTACTTTATCTACTGTAGAGTTGTGGAATAGTGTTGCATTTCCTAGTTATCATAATTATTGCATACTGTACATACAGTATTCTGCCGTGCTAAGCAAAAATGTGGTATCTGCACATTTTCAATTTGGCCACTGCTGGTGATATTTAAAGAGTTAACTATTGAATCACATTAAAATTGCGAATAATGAGGAACTAAAATTAAATTGGTGTAAAAAGGAAGTTATGTGATGCACATATCAGCTCGTTTGCCTTAGTAATTATGTAGATACAACTTTTATGCCTTTTTAAAGCAACTTATTTACTAATGTAGCAAGTTATTGTAACAGAGTACTAAAATTAGTTTACGTTTGAATGGTTGATATAGGTCGATAATAAAAACTATACAACTTTGCATAAATTTTCAAGTAAATATTCAGCTTTTTCTATTTGAATTTTAATTTAAAAGGCAAATTCTTAAAAATGAAATGCATGTAAAATATTTATATCTAGTTCTTTTATGCAAAAAAAAAGCATTTCATTCCAATGGCCAACTATTTTTGTTTAAGTATCGTCTGCTGTCAAAATTATCTTCATGCTCCGTAAAAATGAATCAAGGAATAAAACATTATAAATGATAGCATCAACACATTCTTTGAATATAAAGAACAGAAAATTATTCTGGTTTATATATACAGTTTCAAATGTCCGAAATTTTGAAAATGGCATTTTTCAGAAGGCAGATTCTCCAATCCAAATAAAGCAGATGTTTTCAGTATTATTTAAATATACGTTTAGCGTATTTTACTAAGCTATTTTTATGTTATCTGTGCAGATACCCCTAAAAAGTAATAGTGACTTACAGTGAAATTAACCTAGTATATAAATATAAAAAGGTTTTGCAGAGAAATTTGTCATACCTACATTCATTAATTTTAAATGAAGACTTTTACTAAACTCTCTTGTGCAGGTTAAATAAGTCATTTACGAAACGATTACCGCGAGTTGAACATTTAATTATGTCACAAATCAAAGAAACGAGTTGTAAAACTTTAATCATCAATTTTTCATTCTGAGCTTAACATGGCAGTATTGCACTTTGTCTCACTCCCCCATTGATCATTGATTTTGTACATCATAACAGTATTTTATTGTGAATAATGTAGGTTTTTTTTTTTTTTTTTAAGCAGTAAATTCAGTTCTTTATGTGGAAAACATTAACAAATACTTAAGGAATGGTTTAAAGCAGCTCAAAAGGTGCTACATCTATTTTATTCAGTAAATTTTATTAATGTATCTAATTTTTATTAAAATGTATACTTTTAAAGAATATAGTTTAGACTTAGATATTTCGGCTCTCCTCTGATATGCCCCCCTCTTGGCGAGATTTTAATTTTTCGCTCGATACGAAAATCGCCAATAAGGCGATAACTTGGCAACCCTGGTTTTGCAACTTGAACGCTGGAAAGTAGTTTCTCGAAGTTTGTCTTTTTGCACCTGTATGTGTGGTAGGAGGTAGGTGCTCATATGTTTCGCTCTTAGGGAGATTTTAAGTTGAATACTCTAAAATAAAGTTTCAATTCAAACTTTATTTTAGAGTATTCTTTTTCTTGTTGTTTTTTAATGTTAATTTAGTTGAATTTTCTATTTTAATTATGAGTTCGGTTTGTGATGTTGTCCAAATGTATCAATTGAAATTTTTGAATGAAAAATTGTGAATACAAAAATGAGGATATGTTTGTAAAGTTTTTGGAAATAATTCGCGAAATTAATTGGGTGGAGTACAAAATACAAGTAAAATAAGGTTGTTTTTTTTGGAATTTTTTTTGTCAAAACAAACATAATTTAAATATTTTTGTAAAGTAATGATAATAAAAAATGGGATAATTTCCCTAAGAGCGGAACATATGTGCACTGCCTCACGTGAGGAAGTAAAAGAAAAGTAAAAAAGGTAAGTGAACATATTTTGAATTATTGTGTTTTTAGTGTGTTTCTGGTAGTTTGTATTTTGGTCTGGTTGGCATTTTTGTAGCACAAAAATGGTGTTAATTTCACATAAAATCAGTGACTTTATTGTATACTGAACGGAGGAGATCTGTGACTTATATCCGACTGTGATGTATATTAAAAGTCGGAGGGATAACGGACCGAGTGGCAGCGAGGTCCTGGCGAGCCCGAGGTCTCATAGTACTTTCGTAATGAGACCGAGGCAGGGCCGGCGAGCCGAGGTCTCATTACGAAAGTACTATGAGACCGAGGGCTCGTATCCCGGAGAAACAACGGAAAAAAATTAATGCATTAATTTCATTAAATAATTAATGACATAATTTGAATTTTTCCTGTTGGCGCTAAAAAAGCATCGCTAAGAACGATGTATGACATATGACGTCATACATAGTTTTCTTGGCGACGCTTTTTTGGCCCCAACAGGAAAAAGTCGCCAAGAGGGGGGTATATCAGATTTGTTCCGATATTTCTGTAAAATTGTTTAAATCACTTACTTGGATAATATTATCTTCACTACTGACAGATGGATTAGGGGTATTTTTTAAAGACAATTTTCTTTTTCTTCCAACTGATGCAGGTTCTGAGACAGGGGATGTTTCCTTTTCTTCATTAGTCACATGCTCAGCTGCACCTTTATCACTTCCAGTATTATTAGAAGTTTCAGCAATATTTTCATTTGGATTTTCCAAATTTTCTAGAACAGATTTTAGTTTCCCCAAATGTGCAATTAGATCCTTCATTTGTTTGTCTTCAACATAATCTTTAGTATTCACTGCAGTGCTACAGACTGGACATTTCAATTCAAAATGTCCGACAAAGCATTGCCTTGAGAAAAAATTAACGATTAAAATACATAAATTAACCTGCATTTTCATATAAAAAAGAAAAATTGTAAAGCTAATTGTTTTGAAAATGTCTTGTTAAAATCCAGTGTCAATTTAAAAAATTTCCAGAATCAAAGTTATTTTTTTTTTTTTCAAAACAATTATCATGAGCCTCTCTAAACATTTTTCTGCACAAATTTACAAAAAAAACTAGAGGGTGAATCTATTTAAAAGGTTCTTACTCTAAGGCTAATGTATTTTTACAAAAAAATCTTGCAAGCTTCCATGGTTATTCCCTGATATTTTGCTTTTTATTATGATTCAGAAAATAATTAAATAAGTATAGTTTAATTATTTTCAATTCAAGTAACTGCTGACAACGAATCAAAATATTTAACAGAGCTAAGTTAAACATACTTGCATGTCGTATGCCCACATTTTGCTATGAGTAGGGGATCATTAAAGATGTTATTGCTGAAAAGGAAGAGAATGTATCAGACAGTTTCAAGCATGAAGCCTACAGTTTTTAAGTTAAAAAAAGAAAGAAAATAAAAAAAAGAAAACAAGTAGTAGAATTACATACCATACGTGACATTTTAAAGTTGCTTCTAAATTTTCAACGTCGTTTAAAATATCTTGAACAGACATTCCTATTCAGATAATAAAATTAATTATAAATACAGTCAACAGCTTAATGCAGAAAATATCAAGAAAAAAAACTAAGAATTAATTTTGCGGAAAAATCACTAGTTTATAAAGTGAATTGGAAATAAATTAATTACTTTGTTTTAATTTTTTTTCCTTTGACTTGACACCAACACTTCAGTCTTAAAAAGCAAAGTGAGAGAGGACAGTGCTTATTAGACCTTATCTCTTCTTAGTTAACATCTGAATTTTACGGCAAATGCTCGTACAAATTTATTTGTAAGAATAAGAAATAAAATCTATAATGAACTGTGAAAATAAAACAATTTAATACAACAAAACATCAATTGAAATCTAAATATTAAAAAGTAGAGAAATTATTCAAAAAAAAAAAAAAAAATTGTGTACAAAGGCACCAATATGAACTAAAAACTGTCAATAAACTCAAATAATAGTCAGTTATGAGTTACATAATTTGATATAACAAACCATGCCCGAAACAAAAATTAATGTTGTAGTGATCATGTCGATCCACCAGTTTTGTATAAATATGTATAGTATAAATAATAATATTTATATTTGTTTTTTGTCATTTATCACTAATTGGTTATGTTGAACCTCTTCACATATTAAAAGTATATATTTTTTAAGTGATTTTCCTCATACATTGGAGAATGGGGCAGGGGAGCACGTTGAGCCAAGGGGGGGGGAGGGGACGAGAAAGGGCACCTATTGGCCTGGGCCCAAGCCTTAACGAGGCTAGAGATTGTTAAATGAAGGGTGAAATATATGTAGGAACATAGGGGGTAAACAATATGGGGGGGTCTTGTCATTCTACAAAAAACGCACTTTTTCAGGTCCAGGTTGGTTAGTTTCAAAAATATTTGTTTTTATACACTTTTTGATGAGATTTTAAAAAGTATAACAAATTTTGAAAATGATGAATACAAATTAATAATGTTTTAATTTTTTTTAAATGTTTTTTTTTTCACTGAACAGAGGGATACTTGTCTGCCTCCGTTACATGTCCCAACACATTTCCTCCCATGTACTTTTTCATTTATCTACTCAATAAAAAAAAATATAACAGATTTAATAGTTAAATTTGAATCACTTGATTTTTTTTAATAGTTTAAAGAATTATGTTATGAAATAAAAAAACACATAGCATTCATGATCTTTTGAATCACTGCCAGTCTTTCTTGCCTCCTCCGTTCAGGATCTAATTAAGTATTAGAATTTCCAATAGACGGCAGTACTAACAGCTCATTACAAAGATTTAGAATCACAAGTAGCCCTTTTCAACTCTGGGACTTCATAGTGAAGCTAAACAACTTAGTGTGAAAGAATTTCAGCACTATTCTTTTTGAAGTCAAACAGGTCCTTAGCTTTGTGCATCCTCCGTTCTTATGTTAAAAAGGAAAGAATTGTTTGTTTACTAAATCATTTTTAATAGTTAAAATTGAATCACTTTTATTTAATTAATTCTAAATAGCATGTTGCGTTAACCATAAATCAACACATTGTGCATAGCAAAACAAAAGAATTTTGCTTCTAATACTGGATTAATGCTTTTCTAATTCAAGTTCTTGATGTGAAAAAATGCGGTAACAATTTCTTTCTTTATGATAAAAATAAAGGAACTATGAACAAAAGGACCTTACTTTAAGATAGAAATTCAAATTTTTGCTTCATTGTGCATGAAAACCATTTTTAAGTTGCAGACTAACAAAAGTTACTAACACCATCAAAACAACAATAAAATTTTATTTATTTCTAAACTAAATTTTTAATATGACTGTACAATGTGATTTATTGTAGGATTTGTAGGACTATAGGAACTATTTGTTGGTCATAAATAAAAATATTGGTTAGTATTAAAATTAGAGACTGGAGTGACAATAGTGGACTGGACATGATCTTAAAAAATGAATAAAGTGGGTTTTTATTTTAAAACCCTACTTCTGCTTTGTGGTTTAAAGATTAAACTGTTTTAACATTCTCAAACTGTCGAAAAAACAAAATCATATTTAAAGAACACTATGGGACAGAATTGTCTTAACACATTTGACAGTTTATTAAATTCAAAATGATATAATTCTAGACACTCACAATTTGAAATCCAGGGTTTGACAGTTCTTCTGCTCAAACTAATAGACATGCTCATTTATTTTTCAAATAGAAGACTTTGTGAAATTTGGTGCATTTTAAATGTTTCATCGTGAATATTTATTTTTTCAGCCTGAAAATTACAAACAATTTATGAACTAAGAGAAACAGCTTGCTTAAGACAATGATGTGAGAAATGGTCTATCATCTGTTCTGTGCAACATATGACAAGCCTAAGAAATTGATTAGTTAAACCTAGGGTTGAATCTTGAAGTCACATAATTTTACAATTGAAGTGAAGTATATTTGAAAAGGCGTCTGAAGTTTATGTTCAATGCAAACGAAGCCCATTTTAGGTTGCCGAACATCAAGGCCACAGAGAGCTAAGGCAGGTTCACTCACTGTTGGTTTGGTTGCCCCCCACCGCACACCCCCCAATACTAAACGGAATTGAACTTTTGAAACTCCGTTGGCAAAAACAGTTTATATTTCCGCGCATAGATAAATGAGGTTCATAAATAAATGAATTAATTTAATCATTGTATCTTTCAGAATACTTGTCGTTATGTGGCTCTTTTGGTTATGTTTTCTCTCTTGGAACAAATTATCGCCCAATGGAATAATGACAGCGTAAACAAGAAAAAAAAATTGTTCAAAAATAAAAAGAAGCAAGCCGCAACGCGGGTCAATCCACGGAAAATTACCTTCAAAACTTTTTCCTGGGCTCTTTGGTTTTTCCAACACAGTTTTAAGTTTGTTTTTGTTTACAAATCTTAAAAGAAGGCGCGTTTTACCATGTTGCCAATTTTAAAAGGTAAAATCAAAGAGTCACAACTGACTTCAACAGTATTTATGTCAAGGACTGCATACTAAGTGCCTTGCCTCCATTATTTTATGTACTCATAGATGGCAGCACCATCCCCGGATCGAACAGTTAATGAGAATTTAGAACTAGTCCAGGAGCTAATAGCTACCTGGTGCTAGCACCCCCAGAGGTATTGTTTCACTTGGAGGACATTGAGACCACGAGCATAATTAGCGTCGCCCAGTCCCCTTTAATGACGACGGTGGGTCTTCGACCATCCAGGTTCGAACTCAGGACCCTCCTGCCCCGAATCCGACACTCTACCGATCGGGCTACCACGGCCCCGTAAAATCAAAGCTTTACAAAATTTCTACGGTCGTGTTCGAATAACTGTGGATATTAAACAGCCTTCTACGACTGCGTTCGCATGCCTTGACCGGTGGCCACCGGTCGAGTATGCGAACGCAGTCTACATTTTCATATGAAGAAGTGAGAAGGGCCGTAGTAGCTAGAGTCCCTATATGAAAACGTAGTTTTCAGAGTTGCGACAACGCGGTATCATTTTCCTATTGGTCGAAGACCGCCTGAGGCAAGGTTTCTTCTTCTCCCGTAGGATTAACATGGAGCGTATGACAGTGCTGTGGAAAAACCCAGAATCTGAAAAATTAAAGGTGAGTCCAGGATTTTGGTGCTCTTACTGTTGTACAATGTTCAAATGATACGTGTGTAGCTTTACTTGAGTGAGTCCATTCCTATTTCTTTAACTATCGCGTAATTATATCAAGAACATGTGTTCCGGCGTGCTAAAATTTCATCCTTACACTTTATTTGGGCCTTTTATAGTTATTTTTTCTGTTAAATCTATGATTCCAATCACAACGTTATTGAAAAATAACACTTTAAGACAAGGCAAATGTTTAAATTGTGTAAATTAAATTTTTTTTAACGATAGATCTCTGTATTCGGTTTGGCGCGATCAATTTCGTGCTTGGCGACGAGTGGAAGTAAACAAAATATACACTTGTGATGTGGAGATCTTAACTTGTGATTTGTATTATAAATGCTTTATGCTGCGGAAATTTTTATTTTAAATGAATGTGACTTGATATTAAAACCCATTTTAACTTATTTTTTACTGTTAAGGTTTTTGTTTTTCCTGATCATTTCTTAGACAAAAATTGACTAATGTATCGTTTTTCATGTTCCTTCAAGCAATCTTCACTTTATGCAACGTAAGTATTTACAGTGTCAAATTTTTGTTTTTTGAAAGGAGATGCATAGGAAATAAAATGCTTATAAATTATAGGCCTTTCAGTGCTTGCTGGCAGTATCTTTTAATAACATTTTGATTTATGGAAACTTTTTGTTATGATATTCTGCTAAATGTTTATTAGTTAAAATTTGTTAAAAAAATGTCAATTCGATTATGAAATTAATGTCACCACATGAATTTGCCAAAGCGTTTGAGGTGGATATGAAGTAGAACACTTGCTTGACACACGGCAGTTTTTATCGATTCTTTAGGTTGAGCGAGCCAATTTAAAATGTACTATTTTATTAAAATTTTAATGAATTGTAGGCAGTTTTGGTTATTTTGGTAATTTACTCTTTTTTATTCAACAAGCATGTCACTCGCTATGTGTTCCATCATAAACAGAAAACTGAGATGTTCTAAGTTCGTTTCAAGTAGTGTGTTGGTACTTTTTATTATGCTCTAATTAGGGTTTACTAATTTTTAGGTTGCCTAGTTATTTCCTTTTCATGCTACTCTTTCTTTATCACCTGAAGAATAAAGTGCATGCTATCACCCCACTTCAGGTTAGTAAAAATTTCTATTTTTATTGAGAAAATGATTTTTAAAAAATTATGGCCATGATTGATACAAAATTAAGTTTTAACAAGTGTTGAATTACCTTTGAGATCAGGACCGTTATCATGGGTTTTTGAGATTGTAAATGTCCTCCCAGCCACAGCTCTTGTTTGTCAGAAATTAAGTACATTTAAAGTTTTGCGGGTTGAAATATCAATACTTTTATGATAAAATGCTGAATCAAAGATTTTTTAAGTGAAACTTTTTATGCAAGGGCTTTGAAGTTATGATCCAACCTTTTTGTGTGACGAAAAGTGGTGGGGATAAGCAATGTCGGTTAGAAGGAAAGCAGTGGCTTGCTTGCCTTCAGGTATTGGAGAAAAGTGAGACATTACACTCTTCTTGCTTCCTTTCTCATTTTGTATGGTTGCATGTACTGCGTTCAGGCAGCGCGGAGATCAATATGTACATTTGTAATTACTTACTTTAGTTATCGTAAACAGATCCAATCTCTTCCTAAGAAAGAAGAAGATGACCATTATCAATGGACACATGTATATCATTTTATGTAAAAATATGAATAAGAAACACAATCTGTTCAAAAGTGTTTGATGAATAGTTAAAATGTTTCATGTCTATCGTGTGTCATTATGACGCAACCTGTTTCTTGGAATCAAACTTTAGAAAAATTCTACTCTTCTAGATCAGCAGAAAAATAAAGTGAAGCTCTCACCCCACATCAAGTTTGTAAAAATTTCGATATTTGGTGGGAAAATGATTTTTAAATAATCCTATCCGGATTAATGTGGAGTTAAATTTTAACTAGTGTGGAATTGCATTTTAAAATAAAGGCTGTCATCGTGGGGTTTTGAGATTATCTGTAAAGATCAGGGTTCGAAAATATCCGATATTTTGATATACAGTCGAGTCCGGACTTATGCAAGGGATGCATTCCAAGACCCCTCACGTAAGTCGAAATTTCGCCTTGTGGAAAAAGGTATGTGTAAAAACTTTTATAAACACAACCAATCATTTTAGACATGTGTAAACACAACCTTAAACAGTTAAAAATCTTTTCTTAACCATACCTTACTGTTTCTTACATAAAGAACTGAATTTTCATTTGTATTTTAAAAAAAAGCTGTTTTATTCAACATAAAATACTGCTATGATGCACAAAAACAATGATCAATGGGAAGGAAAGACATAAACCAGTACTGTACGTACGGCATGTAGTAAGGAGAACAAATGCCCTATAGTTGTACTGTACAGTTGATTCAGTAATGATATTTGTAACTTTAAAAAAGTGAAAATAATGATTTATGCTGCAGTTATTCTAATATATTTTTAAATAAGTTGCTTCATTGATTCTTTTATAAAGTTTCCATCTATGGCATTATCCCTCTTCCTGGTTTCTTTAATTTACAATAAAAAACAGCTTCCATTTTCATAATTTTTGCATTTTGCGTGGATACTATTACTGGGTGAACTTTTATGGGTTTCCGTTTCTTGACTTTTAATTGTACGTATGGAAGATTCACTCATACCATCATACCTAATTGTTGTGCTACCCTTCGAAGCATTTTTTGGTTCAGCTTAAGCTTTTAAAGAAGCTTTACCTTTTCTTTAATTGTCAGAAACGTTCTCTTTTTCTTTCTATCTTCACCAACTTTAGATAAAGCAGCGCTCCTAGGTGTCGTTATATTTTGTTAACGTAAAAGACTAGTACAGTGTGGGTACTTCTGCTCTCAGTGATTCTAAGGGATGATGGTCCGTTCATGAAAACAACTTACTTGCCGTGGTTCCTTTCTGAAAATTTTCATGTTGCGGGCGAGGAATTCATGCTAGCTCAAAAATTCTTTACTGTTGAAAAAATCGCGTTATAGCCATTGCGCGTAAGTCGGATCGCTTTGTAGCGGGAGTCGACTGTATATTGGATATTTTGATATTTATCCGATGTTTTCAACCAATGCAAAATAAAGTGTTTAGTAACTGCTTCCTTAAATCAGAGTTATTTATTTTCTTATATTATTATTATAATGCATCAACTTTAAAAGTAATTTTTCTTTCATTATTTATATTCATTTATTACATGTTCGTGATTTTGCCTCACCCACTCAAAAAGTAATTCAATTGCATCCGAGTTCATTTCAACCACTCATAAAAATAAATACATAAATAAATAAATATTCAATTTATCAGAGCTTATCTTAATTTGTTGAAGTCTTTAGAAAATCAATACTTTTGTCAGGAAGTAGAACATTGAAATAAAGGGGAATTCAAATTTTCAAATGCTCTAAAACAGTGGTGCCCAACATACGGCTTTCAAAACTGATTCATGTGGCCAGCTGAAATGTCAGGTATAGATAAATGAATTTACTAAAAAATGTGGCTTTATTTTAAAGAATTTAAATTCAAGCATCAGTATATTGCATTCTCTATATTTTTACTTCACTTAAATTTATATATTAAAAACAAACAAAAACAGTTTATAATTAATTTCTTTAGTATTCACTCACATTTTTTTCAATCACAAGTAAGCGCTTTGATGAGGTAGTGGCATTCACGTAAAAGTTTAAGACAGGAGTTCAATTTTTTCCCCACAATCTTGACTAAAACCATTAAAAAAATTAATTCATAGTTTTCTGAAAAGTACTCAGGACTGCTGAAATAACACTTTCTGGAATAAAATTTGTTCAATATAACTGTACCATGTGATTTCATTATAGGATTTGTAGGACCATAGGAGCTATTTGTTGGTCAAAAAATAAAATAAAAAATATTAATATTATTCAAATAATTGGACCCCGTAAAACATCCCCCACTGTCCAACGTGCTCCACCTCCCCCTACAATTTTGTTGTGGATATTCCTAAGTGAGGTGCAGAAATAACAAGCAAGTTTTCTCACGGTTCCTAAAAAATTTAGAATCACAAACGTTCATTACGTTTAAACGTTATTTTAGTCATCATAAACTGATGATTTCTCTTCTTAAGAGCAAAGATGATGCACAGTAACAAATATGTACATAATTAAATGAAAAACAATCTATGCTAGTCAAAAGAGATTGATAAATTAGGTAAAATATTCCCCTGTAATATGTGTTTTACTTTTTCAAGTGTTTTTAAAACACACCCTATTATTTGAAATTAAATTTTACAACACACTTAATGCAAAGTAGTTGAAATACAGCTCTATTTCGATTAAAGTGTGTTTATTTATTTTCCATTTATAATTTTATGAACTAGTTTAAAAAAACATTCCTGCCAATTGTGTTCAGCTGTATTGATGATTTAGCACATTTGAAGAGTTTTACTTCTGCTTTTAAATTTATTTGCCCTTAATGTTTTTTAAGTTTCTTCCAGATATTCTGCAACTTGAAGAAAGCTCAACTACTAGCTGAATTTATAGCCCTGATGCAGATGTTCTATAAAACTCATGATAGTATTGTACTGTTCGCTTAAAGAATTGTATAATAGAATGATCTCCAGTATTTAGTTTACAAGGATGTCCAGAAATCATTTTCCAAGTTTTCTTAGCTTGACAGCTTTATCAAAACTAATGAAGTTGTTTAAAAAAATAATAAACTTCCATACATAATGTGCCATTCATGTTTCTTATGCTTCTTATTATGCTGATGGCTTCAGGAAATTTGTTGCCGAAATGGCCTTTGGACTTTCAACAATGACATACAAACCAACAAAAATTCTGTGTTTAAATGCTAAATAGTGTAATTAAATGAAATTTTGATCTTCTTCATACAAACAGTGCTGTATTTCTGATTTGTCACGCTTAGTATCATATTTATTATCATTCATTTGTGTAATAATATTGAAATGTAAAGAGGTAAAACAAACAATAATTTTGCAACAGAAATTGAGAAATAGCTGGAATTCTGTTTTGATTCTCTAAATTTAGAGTTTTGAATTTGTTTTGTAAAACAAATGCTTGTAAGGTTTATGCTTGTTTGTCATGTAAAAATATTATTTTCAATTTAGATTTTTAATAAATTTTTCGGTATTCAATGCAAGGCTAAATAATTTAGGATACATAAAATTATGAAAGATATATTTAGGTTTGTTTATTTCAGCATTAAATGAACAGTTCATTGATGCTTATTCTCTTTGTGTAGTTATCCAGAAATCCCCCCCCCCTTTCAAGAAGAGATTTTTCTCCCCACTTAAACTACAGGACAGGATTTGAATAACTGCAAATAACTCCAATTTTGGAAGGGATAGGTAGCAACTGTTATCTTAGTCCACTTCCGACTGTCAATGCACCTTCTCTGTTTCTGACTAAATTCTGGAAGCATTTTTCAGGATGTTGGAATATAGGTCATGTTCATCCATCCATGATACAGGGTAATGAATGGAATTGCAATCTATATGAAAATATCTGAACAAAAAATTCAATTTATTTCAATCAAGGGTTTTTTTTTTTTTTTTTTTCACAAACATTCACTTTACAAATAGTATAAAAGAAAATAAATTACAAGCATCAGTATATTTTGCCCTGTCTAATCGAAACTCCCTTGAGTAGATGGGAGCAAAGCCTATAACAAAATTTATTTTCTTTATGCTTATTAGTGACTGAAATTTTTGATTCAACTTGTGTTTTGTCCATAGTTATTATTTTTAGGAAATGATACTTTGGAGTAAAGGATTTTTAAAAATTTGATAATAATAACCACATTTTGAACATGTGAATATTTTAAAGTTATGTTGCATTTCAGAAAACACAAACATTAATCTTTACTTATTTTGTTACTTAAGCAGTTATTGACAATAATAGTTTGCCCCAAAATCTATAAAAACAACAAATTCTGTTTTGGTACCCTGAATTTGATTTTAATTGCCTCATTGAGAAAAATGTCTTTGTTTTCTCTCTCTCTCTCTCTCTCTCTTTTTTTTTTTTTTTTTTTGTGTAAAAATGTTAGAAATTCTATGTTTGAAATAAAGTTTACAGATGTAACAACACCAAAAAATAAATTGAACATTAGAGACTTTTGTTGTAATCTTTATATGGTAATGACCTGAACTGTTAGTATGGAATGAATGAGTTTTCTTCATGCTAAGTTGTATTTAAAATCTCTGTCAAAATTAAATGTAAACATTGTTTTTCCATGAACATTGAAAATAAGTACAAGTCCACTACTGGTGCTGGGAATGATTTTTTTCTTTGTTTCATTAAGAAAGTGTCTACTTTCTTTTCTTTATAATATTGTTTTGATTTGAAAATATTGTTCAAAATGTAAGTAATAGATGCATGATGTGATGCAGAGAAATAAATAAATAACTATAGATACATTTGTTTCTTATTCATATGAGTTGAAAATAAGTAATGTTTCAAATTACACCCCCTCAACTCCTCAATTTATTCCTGTATATTTCTATCTACATCAAATTAAAGTAATAATTTTCAACTTTATTCAAATTAATATTTTAACCAAGAGTGCCTACTGAACCACTAAAATATTTAGAGGTTCTTGGTATTCTTTCTTTCTTTTTTTTTTTGGGGGGGGGGGGGACGTTACCTCGTTTTGACCATCTACCTATTTCTAGTATTGAACTTTCAAATTTTCCTTTTGCATATTTATCTTTCAAATTTTTAATTTAATCTTTAACTTAATCACATTTAAATCAGAAAATTGTACAGGGTAAACTTAAACATGCAATTTTAATTAGCATTTTTTTAAAATAGAAAACCATTTTAATTAGTGATATTGCTTTTTAGATGGTTACAGGAAATATTTTTAGATTTAAAACTCCTTACAACGTTTGTCTTTCCGTTCATTTATTTATTTTCTTACCTTTTTTTATCTCTTTCTTTATTTTGAATCAATTAAATTCTAACACATGGAGGTGAGAATTCACATGCTGCGAACCAAAAAAAAAAGAGAAAAATTTATTACAAAAAAAAACTGTCGGCAGATTTAAATGGATATATTTTTGCTGAAATTAAAAAATAATAAATTATTCCTTAGTTTTAACTGCAAAAGGCATGTGACAGCAAAGTTGCACTTTTTGAAGATTAGCCCATTAATGACTGAAGTTTTTAATTAAACTAATGTTTTCTTTTTCGGATAAAAATGCTTAAAATTTTGTGTTTTAAATAAAGTTTATAGATACAATAACACCAAAAAGTAAATTGAACTACAGAGATATATGTTGTTTACAACAACAACAAGATTACAACAATAAGATCATGCTATTGATCTGAAAACTTAGCATGAAATAAATGAGTTTTCCTCATGCTAAATTGTTTTCAATTTTTAGTTTTTGCTTTGTCATAAAAATTCAAAATAAGTACAAGTCCTTTTTTGGTGCTCTGAATTGTTTTAATTTCGTTTCATTAAAAAAAATGTCTACCATCTAACTACCTTTCATTCTAGCATTGTTTTGGTATAAAAATGTTGAAAATTTTAAATAATAGATAGTGTACTTTCAAGAAATAAATATAAAATGATAGAGACATCTGTTTCTTATGCATATAAGAATGTCAAAACAATATAATGTGTCAAAATACACTCCCCCCCCCCTCCTTAACTTCCCAATTTATTTCTGAATATTTCTATCTGCATCTAGTTTCAAATAAAAATGACCTCTGATTAATATAATTTCAGTTTTCAACTTTATACAAATTAATCTATTAACTAGGTGTACCCGCTAAACCATTAAAATATTCAGAGGTTCTTAATCTCTTTTTTTTGGAGTGGGTTGGGGCGAGATAGGATACCTGCAGTGCGGGGTGCCCCACGTCTTAAGGGGTTCAACAGCCTCTGAAATTAAAAAAAAAAATTTGAAAAAAAACCTAGCACTAAGACTTATTTAACGTTACAAATATACACTGATGGCCTCTGGGGAGGAGCTATACAGATTTTGTTGCAGGAGGCCTAAAATGTATAGATCCTGGCCTGGATAGGATACCTTGTTTTAAGCTTCTACATATTTCTAGTATTACTCTTTCAAACTTTCCTTTGCATATACACCCCTAACAGCACCCCCCCCCCCCCCCACCCGCCCCGTATGTGGGCATCCCAGGCATATATTTCCTTTGGGAATTTTTAAGCTAATGCTAAACTTTGTTCCATTTAAATCAGAAAATTGTATATTTTTCCTTTTATAGAAAAAAAATAAATAAGTAATGCTTTTGATATCAATGTAAGAAATATTTCTATGTTCAAAAATCTTTATAAAGCTTAATTTAATGTAGCAAAAACAAGCAATTTTTTATGTTCGTTATTTGTTGCTTATTTATTTATTTTAATTTTCTTAATCAGTCTTTATTCTTTCATTCATTTTGAATCAATTAAAATTATTATATAATTTTCGTTGTCTCGGAATCTTTTGATTACTTTAAAATTGATCGTATTAAAGAGAATAAGATTTAAGAAAAAAAATCTGCTCTTAATTCTGCTATCACAGGGCCATTTTGTCTTTTTTTAATGTTTGAATCAAAATCGAGCGTTTCACTTATTGAACAGCATGCATTTTCGAATCCGCGTGCTTACATCCTTCAGAACCCGTTTCAGCCACTCTTTCCGCTCCCGTTTGCGACTATTTTTTTTTTAATTTAACTCGAAAGCGAACAAGGAGCCAATCTTGCAGCTCGGCGGCAACCCTATTTTCCCCCTGTAACCGGTAGCGCTTTCCGAGTGTAGCTGTTGTCGCAACTCTGAAAACTACGTTTTCTATAGTAGTAGCCTGATCGGTAGAGTGTCAGACTCGGGGCCGGAGGGTCCTGAGTTCGAACCTCGATAGTCGAAGACCCACCGTCGTCATTAAAGGGGACTGGGCGACGTTAAATATGCTCGTGGTCTCAATGTCCTCCAAATGAAACGATACCTCTGGGGGTGCTAGCACCAGGTAGCTATTAGCTCCTGGTCTAGTTCTAAATTCTCATTAACTGTTCGATCTGGTGATGGTGTTGCCATCTATCGGTATAAAAAAAATAATGGAGGCAAGGCACTTAGTATGCAGTCCTCGACATAAATACAGTTGTAGTCAGTTGTGACTCGGAATCGAAATCGAAAAGTGAGAAGCAAAAAGGATGTAAATGGCAAAATTAAAAATGCGGAGAGTACAAATGGTATGTGGAACCCTCCTCTGTCTTGGAGCACAAGAGAAAGTACTAGTAGCCGTGGTAGGTGCTACTATAGCAGGCCCACGCGAAACCTGACTGGCGCCGTTGTGCAAATGTTTTTTGAGCGCCTTATGCAGAGGCGTTCGGGTAAAATATAGTTAACCAAGGACTGATACAACGGAGGTGCGATCGCTCCTCCCTTGAGGGATCCTACATCGGCAATTTTTCCAAATTGAGGTTATAAAACGCAAGTTTAGGCCGTCTTTGGCGATATTAAGGAAAGAAATGGGGTTCAAATCTCCCGAAATTTCACCGAATGATGAAAATTTTGCCGAATGGAATTCCTACTTTTACCGAATGATGATATTCTTGCCGAGTCGTCAGAAAAAGTTTGGGAGGTCATAGTGACTTTCCGTGAACTCCCATCGAGGCTCCCCTGTGCCTGCCCCCTCCCCCTTCCATGTTGAACTGGATACGCCCTGATACATCCTCTTTTTATTTATCCCTTTTCTCTGCATTTTTGCATGCGGTCATAAGTCATAAGCGAAATGTGAAAATTGGATGCGGCAGATTGGGCGTTGGAACATTGGCCAGGAATATTGGGCAGCGATCGAGAACATATTGGGCGGACAGTTTTTGTGCGTGGAAACCTTTGGGCCCCGTTGTGGAGAAGCAAGGAAATGAAACAAATAGCTCACCCTCAGAAAGTTTCGAAATATTCAAGCTTTAAAACGTAATTTTCTCTTAAGTCTCGTGAGCGATACATGTACGGACAGCAGCATTTATAGATCGTCCCAAGCGGCCTAAAGTTGGCATCAAGAAATGATGTAAATAAAATAGTTTTGTTTCGAGAGTAGGAATGTAATTTCTCTCCCAATTGAAATGTGAATTTCTTTTAAAGTAAAACTGATGTATTCAGTTTTGTTGTTTTCTCATAATATTTTCTTTCTTTTTCTTCTTCTTAAAAAAAGTGCGACACTGAAAAGGTTTTGGGAGGGACCATGACCCATGTGGCCTCCCTCTAGATCCGCCTTTGTTTTTATACCTCACCTTTTATCTTGTAGAGAAGCTGTAGCACTTTTAACTTTTGTAATAGTTTTGCTGCATTTTTGCCATTTTTTCCTTTTTGAATTTGAGGCATAAATTGTTATTCAATAATCAATATCGATGCATTAATTTAAAACTGAAGCTTAATTATTTGCATGTATGTAATATTCGATATTTCATTAATAAATTTTGTGCAATTTTAGACTCTTCATCTAAAATTTTACTTTGGGGATACAATGGGATTCTGTTCTATTGCACCTTTCATATTCTCTCGTATGAAGTAAAAATTTTAGAACAATGCAAATCTACACTTATAATATAAAGCTGAAGAGTTTGTTTGTTTGAACGCGCTAATCTCAGGAACAGCTGGTTCAAATAGAAAAATTCTTTTCGTGTTGAATAGTCCATTTATTGAGGAAGGCTATATGCTGTAATTTACAATGATATTTTAATTAGAAAAAAGTTGATTTTTAGCAGAGTTTAGTACTTTTTACCCCACATACCCGAATCCAATTTCGCCAGAAAAACATTTTTTGTGCTTAAATGTAGGAAATTTATTTTTAAATATGATGAAAAAAGAAGTTTTTACAAATGGAGCAATTTTCGCATTTTTTATGAATTCTAGAAAAAAAACCCTTCATTTTGCATTTTTTCCTGAGTTAAATTTTTTCTAAACTCATCCTGCAAAAGTATAAAGGCCTCTTTTCTGATATTTAACTATGTAATAGTAAAGCCATTTCACCTTCTTCAGAAAAAAAAATGTTTTCAAAAATACGCAATAGTTTTTTTTTTACAATTTTTTTAATGCGGAGCACGGCACGACTTCCAAGCATAGCCGAAGTTTTGTCAATCTTCAATTTAGGATGATCATTACGTCACGGAAATTACGTCATTAAATCGCGCGGTTTTTTTTTTTTTTTTTTTTTTTGAGTGTTCTTTGCTTTATAAACATAGAAAAAAATTGTTAATTACCATCAGAGGTAGATAGATATCTATGGATCGTATAGATAGATCGATATATTAAATAGAGGTCGATATAGTTAGATGGTCATTAATAGATAGGCCCGTATTTATGGAACTTCAGCGGGTGATCAATTTCTCTCCCCCCCCCTTCTTGATTTTGAAAAAATAAAGCATTCACATAAAAGTGGACGTGCTTTTTGTTATTTTCCGACGAAATGGGCATTGAGAGTACACCCCCCCCCCCCCCTTTGGGGCTGCTTGCACAGAAAGACGAACCAACTGGTCGCCGCAGACGGCACTCTTTTTATGTGTTTTGGCGAATAGTTTTAATTTCCAAATAGACTTTAAAAGGTTTTTTTGAAAAGGTATTTTGGCAAAAGGCATTTTGGCGAAAGGCATTTTGGCAAATAGTATTAATTTCCAAATAAACTTTAAAAACTTTTTTGAAAAGGTATGCATGCATTTTAGTTGAAGAAAAATGTTGATTTCACATCAGGAGGCGGGGAAGGGTGGGACATGGATTTTTTAGAATATAAATATATTTTAGAACATCAAGATTTAAAATCAATTGATGAATGGTCGTTGATTTTAATGTTGTGTCAGCTTTGTTACCAGGGCGCGTTATTACATCATATGAGGCTTGTAACAACCCCCCCCCCCCCCTTTTCCACAGAGAAAATTCTGGTTGCCCAAGTACGCATATTTAAATTTATTTCGATTTCATCATAATTTGAGTTAAATTTCTACCTAACTATCGGTAATAAAATAAACAATTTTTAATATAAATATTTTTTTATAACATCAAGATCTAAAATTAATTGAAAAATGGTCGTTGATTTCAGTGTTGTATCAGTTTTGTTACAACTGCCAGGGCGTGGTATTACATCATAAAAATCCTGTGACAAGCTCTCCCCTAAGTACACATGTTTTAATTTATTTCGATTTCTTCAAATTTTGAGCTAAATTTCTATTAGAATTCATTCATTTTATGTTGAATGTTGTCTCATTTTGTGTGCCACTTTCTGACTGCAAAGCTCATATATGCACACACAACCTGTCATAAAGCTTTAATCTCTTCACTCACTTCCTGAGATAATTCAGAGATAAGCACTCAGAAACACTGTGATATCAGAACATTGTCAGATAAAAGCATTACGACTGAATAAACTGTTTCCTATTTTTATGTGGGGTAACATGAAACAAAATCTATCCAACGCCCCTCAATTTAGTATAAAATTTTTTCATCATGGTTAAACTGGATACACCACCTCGGTCCGGAACAGCTGTCAATATCTTCAAGCCAATCGAACATCCTGATTTTCTTCGTCTTGCCCCTTCACGGTCTTCCAGCCAAAGTAGTAAAAGTTCGACTACTTCGTTGTCAAATAAATGGAAAGAATTGTCAAAAAACAAACGTTCTTCAGAAACTACTAGCGAAGCTTCTACTCTAGACTACAGAAATGATTCTTTTTCAGAAGATGACGATGTTGATAGTTTTCTTTCAACTAGTCTTAAGGCAAAAGAATTATCAGCACTTTCTAATTTATCCGAAGAAACTTTTTACCGACGTCATGAATTGTATGTTACAGACATCGAAGATTCCAACGACGTAGTGTTTGCTATAGCTCCAACTATCAGGTAGGGAAATAGAAATATTTTATGCTTTTTTACATGACTTTTCTAGTTTTACAGCACACTATTTTTTTCCCCTCTTTCGTGATTTTTTTCTCTCTCACCTTATTTACTATACTTTTTTATATTGTTAGTTTAAATTATTTTCGCTTAAAGTATTCATACTGTAACAAACACACCAGTAGTGGCTACTTCAAGATTTATATTTGAAGAAATTGGATTCCAGGTTTCCCAATGGATTCAAACGTGCAGGAGGTAATGCCCATGGAGCTCCATGGTAATACCTCCTGCACGTTTGATGCGCTTTTGTATTCATTGGGAGACATGGAATCCTATTTTTTCAAATATAGACCTTAAAGTGGCTACTACTTAAGCACTAGCCACTACTGGTGTTTTACCTTACTCAGTTTCATTTCATCAGGAGCATGAAATTAGCATGATTAAGTTTTCTTTCACGAACTTTTAGTTTTAAATACTTATAATCCAAGATCCGACTTAGTTTGATCGAGTTTCTTAGTCAAATGAATATTTTATACAGTATAATGTAAAAAAATAAAACATGCGAGGGTTGCTTTCTCTCAGCTCTGCGCAGCTGTTTCTAATTAAATATTGTTTAAGTAATTTTTTTCAATAATTAGAGTTATGTAGTTTCTAGATTTTTTCTTATCACAAATCAAGAGTAAAAGATGTAATCAAAACTTACCCTCATCGAGTTTCCTCAAAAGTTGGCAGTCGCGAGACTAGTCGACAAAACTGCTTTTTCTTATTGTTATTGAATAACATAAGCTTATAATGTTGAAGGTATGTTGAAACAACAAATCGAGTTAAATGTCAGTTAATAAAGTTGAACAAATCAAAATTATTTAGAAAATTGTACATGATCACACAACATAATTTTTTTTAAAAAAAATGCTATAAAATAGCAAGATATTGATGTGAAAACTAGAAATGAACAAAAAGACATTTTTAAAATATTGAGCTCATTATAAATTTTCGTTATTCATATTCATGTTTGGTATCATATAAATAATAGACTTATGTTAACTAAATTCTATCCATGGGCGTCTGTCTGTACCCGCCGCAGGCGGCATTGAGCCACCGTAGGTGACGAACGGACGTTTGCGAGCAAAACGAGCGGGAGCGGTTCCCCCTAGTTCTAGATCAAAGTTTGTAATTCGATGTCTTCAAAGTTTCTTGAAAAAACAACATTTAACATAGTATGTATACAAATTTTCAAGACGTAGGACACCTAGAGGAGGTATTTAAAAATTCAAGAAAGACAAAAAAATAAAAAATTCTTAAGTATAACTAAAATTATCTCCGGAATGGCAAATCCTATAGAGTTAGATGAAATTTGTTTTACTCGAGTCAGCGCACTTAAAACAGTTTTTAATAAATGCAGAAAAATGAAGAATTTTGAGACTTGAACTCGCTCGACCAATGAGACGCTTTTGTTTTGGTCATTTTCCCTCAGTTTACTCCGGCCGCAAAAACGTTCGATAAAAAACACAACATCAAAAATGTGGATTAAAATGTTATATACACGATGGTATAGGGTCGTCCAAGCAAAAGTGTGCAAATCATAGGGTTGACGCAATTTGCAAAGCTTCGTTAATTCAGGTATTCTGCAGATTTTTTTTAAATATCTCCAAATTAAAGAATTATTTTTGAATAAATTCTGTAACATTTTTGTAGATTTTTTAAAAATTGAAGTAAATCTAAATTGTTCAAAAATGACACTATATTCGCTTATTGACGCTTGACATCTTCATCAATGCTTGACAATATCCTTCATGCAAGACTTAGTCAACTGTCTCAGAATGATGTCCTTTCATGTTAGTTTTTAGGTAGGAGAGCAAGAAGAAGCTGAAGGAAGTCATATCTGAACCTAGGGTGACTGGAGCATTGTTGACACCTTTGAATTGGTTAAGAGACTGGTCTACAGCTTCGCGCACTTCTCGCACGCTCGTATTTTTCATCACAATCTTTCGAACAGTATTTTTTGGAATGTTTAATGTTTGACCCCATCAATGATCAATCAAATGACAGACTGAATTCAAGACTTCAGTCATATGTTTTCGTCTGTGATGGTTTTTGATGGCCTTCCCAGCACAGGCTTCATCGTTGATCTCTTCACATCCTTCAAAAACCTTTG
Source organism: Uloborus diversus (assembly GCF_026930045.1). Classification (NCBI taxonomy): domain Eukaryota; kingdom Metazoa; phylum Arthropoda; class Arachnida; order Araneae; family Uloboridae; genus Uloborus; species Uloborus diversus. Next base: position 132,613,360 of record NC_072737.1, read on the forward strand.
TAACCCGTCCCTCCACTCTCCTAAAGGGCTCTCATCATGGGAAAATTTGATAATCCCATTGAGTTTTTCCTAATTTTCTTAGCTCATCCAAAACCTAAAAAGCGTTCTGTTGTTAAAGTTTCAACTTTTATAGGGTTGGTTGGGGGAAGTTTGTCACCGGGGTAAGCGGGTCACACCCCAAAAACTGAAATATGGATAAAGTCTTCTAACTTGTTTGGACAGATCATGTTAATTTCATCACAGTGATTGGTTTTACACTTATTTGGGAGTCGTGGAATTTTTTTCGAGGTCATAGCAAAAAAAAAGTTTTTTTTTTTTTTTGAGCAATCACGATTGCTTATTGTTCTCATTTGACCGTTTTTGGTGTCCGTGCCTTTTTCAACTTGGACCAGGCACACCAGCACCACCGCCCACCGTCCTCTGCTGGCGGTGCGACGCGGCTGCTCCGGTTTTTGAGCTATCCGATCTCCTGGTCGGAGGCGTCCATGTCCTACACACAGGCACGTTCACACACATACACACACACGACTTCACACACATACACTCACACACGCCTACGTGCATACACACAGGTCGCGCACACACAACTATGCACACGTAGGAGGAGAGGCAGGCTTGGGGGGGGGACAGGAGCCGTTTCTAGAAACAATAACTCCAATGAGTAGGGTCCTGTCTCAGTTCGTGATTGCGAAAAACATAATTTGGATTCAAAATTTCAGAATTCAAATTAATTTTATTTATTTATTTATTTTTTTTTTTTTTGTGTGAGTGCAAGCAACATTTTTCAAAGAAGGGTTTTCGGGTTAGTTATCATTATTTTTTATTATAGTTAATTTTTCACGTATAGTTTAACTTAAAGTTCATACAGCAACAAGAATTTTTGCATAAAATATTATTAATAAGTGGGAGGAGGGGTTCCACTTACTCCGTACATTTTTGCCATACGGGGTAAGTGGGTCCCACTATAATAATGGGGATTTCAAAATCAAAAGCCACTCTGATTAAATATTTGTATTGGTGAAATACAAGACAACTATGATGACGTAATAAGAATTGATAGTTCAGCTACAAAAACTGCTAAAGCTAATGATTATGTACTTGTATTTGTGACAAATACATGAAAGAAAATCATTAAGCTCTAAGTAGGTCTAATGTTAGAAGTTGGTGATACAAATTAAAAAATACTGTTGAATTTGCAAGAACGATTAAAAATAGTGACACATTTTATTTGCATAGTATTGACCTTTTATGATGTTGGAATAATGACTGAGGATGAAGCGATAATGGTTCTTCCTTACCCAACTTTGCATAGACGCAGTCATTTAGTGTTTCCAATTTCCTTTTCAACTTATAGTTTTGGTAAATTTACTCAAATTGATCTTAATCAACTGTATTACGTTCATTAAACACAGCTTTATATGTAAAAGTAAAATATATCCCTATAGACTTTCAATAAATTTCATAAATGAAATTGTTTTGATTTTCGTTTTAAAATTTTTCGTGATACACATTTAAAAGACAGTAAATATCTCGTAAATGGATGCATTTACAAAAAAATAATTCACACTAAAATTTACATACTTTATCATGTAAGACCCCGTTACCGCTCTTTTAGACATGCTTCATTTAAATATAAATAAAAGGGGGTGATCCACTTGCCCCTTACTATGGGTTAAGTGGGACACCCATCGGACTGTTTAAAAAATATAATCGTTAAGAATATTTAAAGCATTATTTTAGAAAATAATCATGAACTTTTGTTTATTAATAACGCCCATGGTAAAATAAGACAATAAGTTCAAATTTTTTTGTTTCAAAACTTTTATATAAGGTTCCAAAAACGAACTGTTCTCAAAAGGGGTCCCACTACTTATCCCAACTAACCCTACCTTCATTTGTGAATGCAAGTGTTTATCAAATTATATTAAGTCTAAGACATACATTTTTGCTGGCCATGGCAGAATCGCTATCAATAATGTCCCAGTTCTCATATTTATTTGTTTCACTGAAATGTATGTGTTTACGATCTCATATTTGTTATAGTACTTTCATGCAAAATCTCAAACCAAAATTGTAAGCATTCCGTTTGGAGGATAAGTATTCTATCTTGCCTGCGTTTTGTGTATTCAGCTTTTCAACAAGTGGGTCAATAACAGATACGAATCTTAGTGTATATAGTTAACTCAGAGTTTCAAACAGCTTCATCAGGTGATATGTGTTTCTCTCAAGGGCTTGCAAAGCGTGTTTCACCGTATTTTGAAATGTATACTTTTATGCTGAAGCATGTCACGCCAATCGGGCTGCCGTACTTCGCGCGAAAGTAATGCCATCCTGTTGAAATACATCTCAGTATTATGTTCTGACAGGCGCTTGAGCGTGTTCGATGTCATACCCTATTCAACGTAAGTACTATATGTCCTCCTCCCCCCTCTAACTGATTTTTTTTTCTCACGAAGTTGTTTCAAACGCAACAGAACCTCGTTCATCCGTACCCCGTTTATCCAGATCTCCCGTTAATCCGGGTCAATTTGTAGAGTTTTAAAAAAGTTTTATAGTCACACAAATAATAATTTAATTATGATTAAACATTCAATATATTTTCAATCAAAAGTTTTTTTTTTTTTTTTTTTTGTCAAGTCTGAACTGGAGGCTTTTGCACAATTCTCTTCCGAAGTGGAAAACTTTTTAACACTTAATAATTGATACAAATCAATTTTTAGTTTTTATCACTCCAGTATTAATTGTTCTGAAAAATTTTTGGACTTTTTTAAGCTGAAATGGGCTTTAAAGTTGTAGAAAACTTATATTTGAAGTAGATTTTCTGCAAAACAAACTTTTTTTTTTAATTTCAAAATGACAAAAAAAAAAAAAAAACCACCCTTCTATTTTTTTTGCAAGCAAGGGAAGGATTTATTTATACTACAAATAAATAAATAAATAAATAAATAAATAAATAAAATAAAATAAAATAAAATAAAATAAAAATAAAATAAATAAAATTTATTTTGAGCTTTTCTCATAGATATCTATTTGTAAAAATATAATAGACAAAATCTGAAACTGTGATGAATCTGGGTGATTTGATTTGGAATGATCCTAGAACGTATTAACAGTCAAACGTACTTTAACCAGCGATCTCTACCTTCCTTGCTTTAAACTCCAAAAATTTTATTCTTCCAGTATAGCAATTTTTTTTTGCAATTTTCCCTAAACGTGGCAATTTGTCTCACAAAGTTGATCCGCCAGTTTGGAGCATTTTTTGGGAGATCCTAGATCTTCAGAATTTGGATCTGGGGAACCTGAAAATTAGCATATGCTAGTTTCATAGGCACCTCTAAAATTCTATCCAATACGGAGATGGTAGAGCGGGTACGAATTGAAAAATCAGGTCAGTTATTGACGTGGAATGACTCCCTTTATGACTTTGTGCATCATCATGTGAACTTAGTTTCCTCTTCTAAATTTACTTGGAATTTTTTTGGACCTTTTTACTTTCTTCTACATCTAACATATAGAAAAAAGTGTTGGTTTAGTGAAAATTTCCGATTTTCCAGTTTTGATGGATTTGCATGTTTTGAGATATGTTGATTCAATAATAATAATAATAATAATAATAAATAATAATAATAATAAAATGAAAAAAAAAAAATAAATAAATAAACTATTTCTAATGGCATTGTTTTGCATTTTTTTTTGACATTAAAAGATAGAAAAAAAAAATACTGTTGAAAATTTTTCTTGGCATAAACTTGTTTGGATTACACTACTGTCCGTTCTCGAAAGCGAAGACTATCACTCAGGACAGATTCCATTTCAAAAAGGGGCGATATAGGTTGAGGATGAGCACTTACCGCTAGCACTTGCTACCTTTGTCTTTTTCGACGCTATATTGGAAGAACTGCTGAACACGTTATTTTGCACCTTTTACTTCCGGGTTTCCCTCCCTATTTTGATGAAATCAGAGCAGACTTGACGCATGCGCAAATTGACGCTAAGTCTCAGCTAAGGAAAACGAACAGTACACCTAACGATGAACTTCCACACGTACAGTACTCATGCAGCACAACTCCAGATTTCTCTGAAGAATATTATTTTTGCTGATTGCAGTATATTTTAAAATATCTTTGAAACTTATTGATAGAAATTCTTATTTTCTCATCGTTTGATACAAAGGAAATAGTAAATTAAAAAAAAAAAAAAATACTGTCCGCACAAGCATGCCTTTCATTTCACATTTTATAATCGACAAAAGCTATGTGTCGATTCATTTTCAAAGCGAAAGAAGAATGATGCGTATTGCATGATTATTGTAAGAGTAGGAGATCATTGTCAGGTGTTACGTAATTCAAACAAGTTTAGGCTATGAAAACTTTTCAATAGAAATTATAATTCTTTTTTTTTCTTTTCATTTCTTAATGTTGAAAAAAAAAATCTAAATAATGCAATTACAGATATTTCTTTACACTATTCTTCAAATTATTATTCTTAATATTTAGTACACTTTCAATCAGAAGTGGTTTTTCTTTTTCTTTCTTTTTTTTTGCGAAGTCTGAAACAGAGGTTTTTGCACAATTCTTTTCCAAAGCAAGCAACTTTTTAGCGATTAATTATTGATACAAATCCTTTGACAGTCCAGTGTCAATTGTTCTGAAAAGTTTTTGGCCTTTTTAAAGCTTAAAAAGGATTTAAAGTAATAGAAAACTTGTATTTTCTGCAAAACAAACTTTACTTTTTATTTAAAAAAAAAAAAAAAAAAACACCCTTCTACTTCTTCTACATTGCAAGAGATGCTACCAAAAAAATTTGATGCAGATCGTAGTAGGTACTCCGGAGATATGACTTATTTAATCTACCAATTGAAAAAACACAAAAACTGACTTTAGATAAAGACCCCCAACTACTTACACATATAACAACACCCAACTATTCACAGAGTACTTTCTGTCATTCACTCTGAAATCGAAAAGTATTAACTTGAAATTGATACTAAATTTAGCTTAATTGGTTGAAAAATAAAGAAATTAGAGAGATTTTCTAAATTCATGCCAAAACGGTGACTAAGAAAAATAATCAAAAATCGAATTTTTAAAAAAAATCTCCATAGCATAATTTTCATTCAAAAATCTAAAAAAAAGATTAATTTTTGCTTTTCTCAAGATATCTATTCGTAAAAAAAAAAAAAAAAATACTGGACAAAATCTGAGACATAACGGCACATGGTATTACGCGATTTGACGTGAAATGACCCAGGTACAAAAAGGAGAGAATTGGTATTTTACAAAAAAAAAAAAAACTTCAAACGATTCCGTTTAATAGGACCACATTCGGACGGGGCCATTTTGGTCCTAATAACCGGCTGGTCCGATTAAGCGAACAGGGCCTGTGAAGCTTGACCGAACATGCCATAAACAAAAAAAAAAAAATAAATAATAAATAAAAATAAATGCTCCTATGATTATTGTTAGCTCCATATGAGGCAGTGAGAAGTAAAAGGATGTAAGTGAACATTTTCAAGTTTTGAGTAAAAAAGAGTTTAAAGATTCTAGGTAGGTTTTCATTGATTCCCCCCCTCCCTAAATCATGCCGCGTAGCAGCGCCAAGGCAGTATCCAGAAATTTTTTTCGGGAGTGGCCCGGATTAGCACATTGCCCTAACACACACACATATAGTATATATAGACACACCAAACGCATAAAAATGTTAACATAGAAGACTTTTTGTCTCTATTTTTAATGATTCCACTGTTTGAACTGTTGTTATTTTAATTTCTTATTATTTTTCTTATTCACCTTGTAGTAGTAAGGATAACAGGAGAGTGTCCCTTTAAGTCGGATTTAGAAGACCCATAATTTCAGAAGGTCCGGGGGTTTCTCCCCCCGAGAAATTTTCGAAAAAAAAATCTGTGTTTTGAGGTCTTAAATTAGGTAATTGAGACTACAAAAATGTAAAAAAAAAATAGGCAAAGTCTTTTAAAAGTTATACATTCTTTTGCAAATCAAGATCAAACAAAATAAAAATTGCTTGCTCGACAAATCATGGAACTTAATGGACAGAGAGGAAAAACGAGAGAGGAGAAAAGAGAAGCACTTCGTCATCTGCTCATATCGGCTTTTAGTGAAGTTTGTTTCTGATCACTCCCCCTACCCCCATTCTTTTTTTTTTTTTTTTTCATGAAATGCCCTACAGTATGAAAATTGTACAAAATAGTTTAAAAGAAATGGTGTAGATATTCAGAAAATAAGAACGGAAGAGTAATATTCTGGCCATTTGGACAATTCATACTTTATAATCTTGATAAGATACAAAACTGAAGAACTTTTCAAGGAATTTCAAAAACTTAAATCATTTTCAAAGACTCTCGAACAGTTGAAATTATTTAAAGCTCTTTATTTACACTTTTCAGAAGTTGATTGCACAGTCTTACAAAATGATTATAACTTTCTAAGACACACCCGTTTTAAGTTAAAAATAAATGCAACGAAATATTTCTCGAAACAAACTTTTTTTTTCAATCACAAGTAGTGCAGAAAATTAAAGAGTAGAGTAAGTGTTATTTTTTTTCTCATACTAAAGGTATTAACAGTATGCAGTAGAAGTAAGAAAAAAAAACAAGCAATAACCAAAGAACTTCCATGATACTGAATTCGGCATTAAATAAATGCAAGACAAGAAACATATCAGTCACAAAAATGATCTTGAAAATTATGCTACAAAAACGCGAGAATCGTGATTTTTGCATTTTTTACTCAGGATGTATCAAGGAGATGAATTTGGTCCATCTTGGTAACAAGATACTTGCCCAATCGGAAACTAGGGGCCCAGCCTTTGGGGAATCCCCGGCTCGAAATCAGTACAGTGTAAGTTTTATAAGAGTTTTAGGGGGAGGAGGGCAGGGTCATGCACAAAGGGGAGAAGGGACACCTGTTGGCCCGGGCCCGAGCTTAAATGGGGCCCAATATTTCTAAACCTAGGGTTGAAAATATGGGTAAACAATATAGGGGGCCCAAAAAAAGCATTTGTGTCAGCCCCAAAATTTCTGTGCACGCCCCTGGAGGAGGAAGTGCGCAGAAGTCAGTTCGGTAGACTTGAAAAGTCTACCGAACTGACAAAGAGCCTGCCTTAACCCTGCACTGCCCTGAATTGAATTGGGAAAGACAGCAGGAAGTCATAATTAAAGGTCTAAATTTCAAGTGTGCCTTGCAGCTAATCAGAACTAGAACTGCTTTTTCTGTATTTCTTCAAAATATTATAAATTTTGAATAGTAGCAAAATTAAGAATAAAAAAAAAACTTTGTCATTTTCCTTTTCTGACATTAGGAATTTAAAAAAAAAAAAACCTTCTGTGTTACGGTACAAAACATTTCTGATTTCGGGGGGGGGCGGGTCCGTCAGGCCCCCCCCCCCTCTGGAAACGGCCCTGAGCAGCGCCTACCTGTTCTACTAGAGTACTATCACTTGCCCCAAGACAGAGGAGTGGTTCCTCTACTATCGTACTGTTTATCTCCAAATTTTTAATTTTGCCACTTACATCCCTTTGCTTCTCACTTCCTCATATGTATGGTGAGCATACAAGGAAAAAAAATCGCTGTTTACGAAATTTTTCAAATGAAAAATAAATTAAAATAAAGCGAGTAATCGTTTTACACTCGTTCAACAACATGTTCAGACCGATGCGGTTCTAGATACATTCCTTTCAGTCAGTATCGATTGAAATCAATAATCGAAAGTAATTAAAAATGTGAGAGAGAAAAAAAAATAAGTGATAAATGTACTAATCGGTCATTAAAAATTCCAATGAAATGTTAATTACGTATTTTACAACCAAAAGAGATTTTTTTTTTTAAATTTACATGTTTTTTAACGTGCGAACTAAATTGAATAAATTTGAAATTTCAGTGATTTTTTGATCTCTTCTGGAACAGTACCGCCTAACAATGGAAGTTTCGTTAACCATTTTTTTCCCTGTAAATACTGCTGAATTTAATTAAAAGTTTCAAGGAACCATTATTATTAATTTTTATTGCACTTACTATTAAGTACGTCAACATACCTGAAACTCGCTTCAAGCGGGCGATTTTTTTTTTTTCCAATTCCAATTTTTTTCCATGGTCCGATTAAATTGATTTTTGGTCCCAATAAGCAAATAATATTAGGCTTGTTTAATGGGATTTGTTTTGGTTCGAATAAGCTGCTGGTCCGATTAACCGGTGGTTCATTAAGCGAATTCCACTAAAATAACTAGCGTGATCGTTAATGAAGTCTATTTAATTAGCGATTTAATTAAAAGTAGTTAATGTGATAGTCTGTTTGAGATGAGAACCTGGGCTACCTCTGAAACAGAATCCTGCCTACGCCGCCGCAAACTGGTGACGAAAAACCGAGGGTTCCACGAAAAAAGTGAGCATTAAAAAGGGTTCCACTAATAAAAGAAATTAAGAAACGCTGTCCTAACGAAAGGTGAGTTTCATTATCTTAATATATAAAAATCAATGTCCTGAGATAACATATACTATATATACATATATATATACATATATACAGGGCCGGACTAATACTCCGTCAGTCCGTGCCCCGGCACGGAGTAAAAATTTTTGAGGGGCGCAAAATCGCCAAATCAAAATGAGAAAAATATTTGCAATGAGCGACTGAAAAAAAAAAAAAAACCCTAAGTTCTCTGGAAAAAATACTGGCACTATCTACAAATGAAGAGGGCGCATCGCGATATCCCTTTATCTATTCTATAATCGTAGTCTGCATAAGGTTGAAGTAAAAGGTGTTAGTTCTTTTACTTATTACAGAGACTTTAAAATCATTTTAAATGAAGGAGAATAATCTGTAGGATCAACACCAGCCGGGACGCGTCCCGAACTGAAATTTTTGGGAGGAGAGAAATTCTCTGCCGAACGGCACTCTAAACTTTACAGAATGATAAATTATAGATATGCACACATGTACTTACATCTCTAGTAAATAGTTACATTTAGGCATTTAAATCTTTCGATTATGTCTCCAAATTTGCAGAATCGTCAGGCAAAATTTGCCGAATTATGAAATTTTTGGAAGATCACAGTGACTTCCCATCGGAGTGCCCATACTCTCTTGGAGGGGGAAGGGGAGCGATGTAAACATCCCAGTTTTTTTAGAAAACGAGCAGCCAATTTGATTTTACTTATGTAACGAAAGGAAATCCTTCGTGGTGTTAAAGATTTAAAATAAAAAAACGAAAATAACAATTTTTTCTGTAAAATTGGAGAACAAAATGCAAATTAAAAAATATATATATATATCTTTAGTAATATATCAGAGAACATCTGTACTAATAAGAAAAACAAAGAGCCGCTGAGATGAACGTTTCAAACATCTTTAAACAGGAAAAAAAAAAGCTACTGTAATAGGACTAACTTTCGCGAGCCGTAATTTTCACGAAAAGGAAGATAACGGTGATTTCGCGAGCTGAAAATTTCGCGATTTTTTTGTAAACAGAAGCGAAAGCTGAAAAATCCGACATAAAAATAATTTTTGCGAGGTTTAAAATTTTCGATTATGACAGGGTTGCAAAAATTAAAACCTCTCGAAAACAGTGATTTTACAGTATTCAGTGCAATTTGGAAACTCATGGCAAGCTTTAGACTAAAAAATGTATAAATTTATAAAATAACAAGATAGCGTCTGGGGAGCTAATGTTTTTCTGTTTCTGTTTTTCTTACTTTCATTTTTTTTTCATACCATGAAAACCTCACAGCCAAATGCTGAAAAATGTACGTGCCGCTGAAATATGGTTCAAACAGATAAAAAATCAAAGTAGAGAGAAATGGAGAGAAGTGAGATTTAAACGATTGTTATGAAAAGACGCACCAGAAGTTGTTAAATGGTTGAAGGGAAAAAACGAAGGTTAGAACAAGAATTCTACAGGAGATTAATGAGGCACGATATTGAAAATGAAACATAGTAGAAAATATGACCATAGTTATCACTCAAAAGTAAAAAATAAAATAATAAAAAATAAAAACACCTCCGTCCAAAACTGTGAAATATTCTACTGGGGCTGTAAGCGTTTGAATTCAAACACATTAAAATGTAAGGTAAGGGTGAAAATTGAAAATTTTAATGTTTGAATTTTTAGGACAGTAATTTCGAAAGAGTTCCAAGGGTTAGGGGAAATCCTAGAACCTGGTCCCTATAACATCATCAAAGATTGTCTACAGTTGCTTTCGAAACTTTATTTTTGAAAAATTTCCGAGGAAGTCTCCTCGAATCTTACCCCTTCCCCTAACGTCATCAAAGATTGCTTACAACTTGCGTAGTTATAATTTCAATTTTGAAACGTTTTCGCGGAAGTTTTTTCGAACCTTCCCTTTCCACCATTAAAGATCAACTTTTGTTTAAACGATTTAAATTCTGAAAAATTCCGAGGGGCGAGGCACTTAATCCTCTTCATCCTGACATCCCGAAGATCGTCTAAAACTAAGATTTTCGAAATTAAAACTTCTGACAATTTACTATGAAGAATTCGTCAATCCCAGACCCCATCCCGTTCCTCTACTTCAACAAGTGTTGCCTGCCGACTGAGTGGTGTAATGGTTAGGAGTTGGCATCTTACGCCTGAAAACACAGGTTCAAACCTAGCTCCAATCGCTGGATTTTCAAGATGCATAAAATAGACAGTGCTCGGATTGTATGATTTTTCGGCATGTGAAATATCCTTCGATTATTCATTTGGCTTGAAGTACTCTCGGAAAAATTAAATTCACAGCTCAGTTTCGCATTGTAAGAACTCAGGTACCTCCATCTGATACGGAAACTGGGCGTCGATATTATCGTGGCACGGTGCCACATAAAAGAATGGATGCTACATCGGGAGATCGCACTAGGTCTACAAAAGTCGATACCTCTAACACAACGTCATTATAAATAAATAAAAAAAGACAAAAATTGCTAACAACTGCATTTTTGTTTTGAAAATTTTCCTCTCTAGACGTTTCGACAAACCTTTCTTCCCCTCCTTTTTTCAAATTTTGTTTACAGAAAAATTTCGAATGGTTTAAAATTTTGTTTTGAGCCTTCTAGTTCGAAAAATTCCAAAGTAAGGTCCCCTTAACATTTCTTCTCTTCCTAATATCATCAAAGATTGTCTAAAATAACGTTTTCAGAGCTACGATTCAGAAATTTTTTTAAGGTGTGACCCCTAGACCCCTTAATTATGCGAAAAGTTTACCCATGACGCAATGTTCACATTGCTCTTTTTTTTTTTTTTTGAGCAATCATGAATTGCTTATTGTTTTCACTTGACCGTTGAACGACGTCCGTCCCTTGATTTTATTTTTCTATTTAATGCAGGCGTCCACGTGCCTCAGAATCGAATTATTTATAAACGACCTTCTCGACTGTACAATTTTTTTTTTCGCGAAAAAAGTATCCAGCACATAGCATTCAGCACATAATTTGAGTCTTGAGTTCAAATTTTCGTTACGATAAGAGCCATTAGTAGAACCCAACGAGTAGGCTCCTTTCGCAATTCGTAATTGCAAAAAACATAATCTGATTTTAAAATCTCAAAATTGAAACTATTTTATTTATTTATTTGCACATAGAAAAAGGATTAGTAATATGCATGCAACACATAAGCATAATTCTACTAATTCCAGATTCCACATATAGATAACACAAGTCCCTTTATTTATATGCTCATATTCTAGTAAGGACTCCCACTTAAACCAGACGTTAGACAGCTCTCTTTGAGACCGCTGTCATATGAATGGAGAATTGGAAATCATCAGAATCAAATCTGTCAACCGATTTGAAAATTATTATTAATATTTACAATTTACATTAAATGCCAAGTTACTTTGACACATTTTATGCGTTTGCCAAAAAATGTAAAAAAGAGCATATGCTTTTTAGTTGTAGGGGGGGAGGGGGCTCTTTATACATGCAGTTCAAAAGGGACGCAAATTTTCCTTTTGCACGGAGTGGTTCAAAAGCTAAATCCGGCCCTGATATATATATATATATATCAACGCACAGCCGAAACCGCTGAAGCTTCAGACTTGAAATTTGGCAGGCATGTCCGCATGATTACGAAAGTAACCACTAAGAAAGGATTTTTCGAAATCTCAATTAGTTAGGGAGAAATTAATTAAAACCCCTTAATTTCTGCGAAATTAAAAACCTGTCATTGAAATTCAAATCCCTTATTTTCGAAGGCTTTCCTCCATTCAAATCGTTATTCAGTACTTCATCTCAACTTTTGGTCGATAGCGAACTATAAATTTGATATTGTTTTTGTTTCTCACGTGATTCTTCGAGGCTTTTCTCAAGTCAAATCATAATGTTTCTGTCTTTTGCTTTTATTTTTTCAAAACTAGAAACGAAGTTTCATCATCACAGGCGGACTATCCTTTTGAATTTAAAAGAGTGCAGTTTCTTGTTAAAGTTTGCTTTGCAATAACCATTAATAAGTCACAAGGACAGACATTAAAAGTAGCAGGGATCGATTTAAGAGAAGACTTTTTTTCACACGACCAATGTTATGTAGCTTGCTCCAAAGCCAGTTCATCAAGCAGTTTAATAATTTTAGCACCAGAAAAAAAAACTAAAAATGTTGTATACAAAAAAGTTCTAGCTTAAACATAGGTATAACAATAAAATGTGGATGACCTGTGTCTGCAAAGATAATCAATACTTTAAAAGGATCGTTAATAACAGTTAAAGATCGGTTAAGGACAAGGGCATATATATATATATATATATATATGAGTCCAGGGTCCCCGGGATCCTCCCCAAATTAGAAAAAGTTATAGGTAATAAGTAATTATTATAGGGGATTTTCGAAACTAGGTGCACCAAGCACTGTTAACCCCTGCTAATTCCATTACCCGAGCAATACCGGGTACGGGAATGCTAGTACAATATAATACCAATAACATTATAAACAATATATATTCAAAACAGCATTTAATCTTTGAATTTATTTTCAAAACAAAAACATTTTTGCAATTAGTTATACTAAAAATATCTCGCTTCATTTAGGGTTTTGAACTGTGATAAGGTGTACATATTTTAAACGAACTTCATCCCCGCAGACTCCGCAACGCGGGGGTTGGGGACGGCCCAGAAAACAAAAATAATAAATAAACATTTAATTTGTTCATCATAGAGTAAAATCTAAAATGTTTCGTAAGTTTGAGTGTTTTTTTCTGATAAACGAAATATTTAGAAACGACGAGTCATTTAATCTATTGTTTTTGCGGACATCAAAACTTATGTTTAAAAGTACAATCAGTCGACTCCCGCTACAACGCGATCCGACTTACGCGAAATGGCGATAACGTGAATTTTTCACGAGTAACGAATTTTAGATCTAATGCGAATTTATCGCCCACAACATGAATTTATTTTAGAAGGAAGTATCAGCTTCGTTATTGTCTACTAAATATTGATTTCGTTAATGTTATTACGTCTCTTTGAGCCTCACTGACAGCCTAAGTTCCCACGCCAAACTAGTCTAGTGCATCAAATAACCATAATGGCACCTTAGTGTCACCTTCATCTAAAGTTTGAAAATGTGAAGAAAAAGAAAGTTTCTGATTTAAAAAAAAAAGTTAAAAAGGCTAAGATTCTCGATATGCTTGAACAATTACAAAACGTCGAAGGTAGCGCGACAATAAGTATGGTGAATATTCCATATGTACAAATAAAAGTCGAAACAAAAAGATGTCCGTAAAAGTTTTGAACTTATAAGTTCTAAACTTTTACGGACATCTTTTTGTTATTTTCAATATTGAAGCTTGCAGAGCAGTCTAGCAAAGTAAAAATTATGAAAATGGAAGCTACGCGCGCGCTCTTGCATTGTGTATTGATAAAAAGATCAGGTAGAGGAGGTGTAGCCATGAATTGAAACGTTTTAAATAAAAGGTGAAGCGTATTTAAAAATGTATTAGATAAGAATAACGATCTGATCTTGGAGCATAAATCATCACTAGTATCCTCATATTTTAACTCGTAAATATTGCTACTGTATCTACTGTACAGAACTATTTTGTGCATCATTTTAATTTTACTGCATGCAGTGCTTACCGTGTTGTTTTATTTTATATCTTTTATTCCCATTGGTCATTCATTTTGTGCATCTTAAGTATTTCATGTTGAATAACAGTTTTTTATTTTTTAAGTACAGTAAAAGTTCAGTTCTTTATTGAAGAAACTGTAATGGTTAAGGAATGCTTTAGAGCAGTTTGAGGGGTGGTTATAAGTGTCTAAAAGTATTTGGTATGCTTTAAAAAATTTGAATATATATATTTTTCCACAACGCGAAATTTCAACTTACGCGAGGAGTCTTGGAACGCATCCCTCGCGTAAGTCGGGACTCGACTGTAGTCTGAATGGTGATCAAAGAATAAAATTATTTTTCATTTAGAGCATTTTTAAAGTCGATTCTATTTTTTTTTTCAAACTTTTTAAAATAAAAGCAAAGCAACAAATTATTATTGCCAATACATATATCTATATCTCCAAACAAAAGTATTTCAAGTATTATTCAATTTATTCATAAACAGCTTTTAAATTATACACAAGAAGGTTCTGCTTTAATTAATGAAGATTATTATACAATTCCTTTAATTTTAACAGGAGATTTTAATGTTTGCTTCTGATAGAGATAAAAATTTAGTATCGTTTCTACAATCTAAATTACAATTACAAATGATTACTAAGCCAGAAGAAGACCCTACAAGTCATGGAACTGTACTTGATGTATTTGCAAGATTTTTAGATAACATACAATGCAAAAATTTTGTTGCTTATTATAGCTACCATAAGCCAATTGTTACTATCATAGGATTAAATAATGATAGTAATTTAATCCAATGAAAGTTATCACTTCTGCCGAGCGTCCCGTGATGCACTTCTTTTTTTCACCCTAAAATCTGTATCATTTCATTTTTTTCCTTTCTTTCTTTCAATTTTTTTACGACCTTAAACCTGTACGCCTTCGTTTTTTTTACGCCCTCCAACCTGTGCGCCTTCATTTTTGCGCCCTCGGGGCTTTTTTTTTTTGCGCCCTTGATCCTATGCGACCAGGGTTGCCAGACGTCCCGGATTTCAAGGGACAGTCCCGTATTTTGAAAAATTGTCCCGTGTCCCAGGGAACTTCCATACGGGACGGCTAAAGTCCCGTATTCTAGCTAATAACAATATTTTACGAAATGAGACATTATTTTAAGGGAAAAAAATAAAGTAAAACAGAAAATGTGAATTAAAGAGCAATAAGAAAATTTTGTGGCAGCAAACACAAATAATTTTCGTTTCATTTTGGTTTTTGTTTTGGGCGGCAGATCATGGGGAGCCGAATGATTGCTTCCTCTTTGCTCATTGTCTAATGGTGGAAATATCCATGCGCATGCGTCGTAAATCCCAATGAAAACGATTTTTATACTTTGACACTACGAATATTGTCCAATCAACCTTTAAAACTAAAAATTGTAATAATTTCTCTCCCCAGTTTCCAAGCTCAAGTGCAAATATCTCTTTCAAAGACCATTACATCACCGCGGACGAACTAAAAGACATAATTCTTTCCTTTTCTACAAAAAAAGCTCCTGGTCCAGATGGAATTGATTTTAATATTATTCGACACCTCTTGAAACATTTTCCTAATCTGCTAAATTTTATATTTAATTCTTGCCTACAGTTCAACATTTTTCCTACATTTTTTAATGACTCTAACATTATTTTTATTCCAAAACCTGATAAGGACCTTTCTGACCCAAATAACTATGGACCTATTTCACTAACTAACTGTTTCGGGAAAATTCTAGAAAAAATTCTTCTAAAACGCACTCTTCCTTTCATCAATAACAACCCCTACTTTTCATCAAAGCAATATGGCTTTAAGGAAGGTGTTTCAACTATTAATGCAATTTCAGTCCTTAAAAACGACATCTTAGACTATCGCTCACAAGGAAATTATGTTTTACTGATTCTCTTCGATATAACAGGAGCATTTAACTCTATAGATTATCATTGCCTTCATTCAGAAATCATCAAATATAACATCGACCCATTACTAATTTCAATAATTTTCCAATTAATATTAAACCGAACCTTCTCAGTGATTAATGACAGTGAAATTTTACAATTTCAGCTCCTCTCTGGCTGTCCTCAAGGCTCAGTCCTTAGTCCTATTCTCTGGAACATCCTCATGAACATATTATTAAATATTAACTTCCCACCCAATTGCAAAATACAGGCATATGCTGATGACATCGCGCTAATTATAGCTGGAAAAAGCAGAAGAGATCTTGAGGTTTCAGCAGCTGAGGCCATTAACCTAATAGAATCATGGGTTACAAAATTAAAACTTACTGTTTCCACCAACAAAACAACGGCCATCTGTTTTGGAAAACAGACCTCTCAGGGTCAGATTACAAACAATCGATCTACAAAATTTAAACGACTACCAACAATAAAATTCTTTAGCAAGCCAATCTCATTCCCATCAGAGGGGGCAAAATACCTAGGGGTAATGTTTGATTCATTTTTAAATTTTACTCATCATTTAGACTTCTTACGTACCAAAAGTCACTCTCTCATTCAAAAATTCATTAGAATTTCTAACTTTAAAGGCTCGCTTTCAGCAAAAATCATAAAATTTCTATATAACTCAATCTTTCTTAAAACAATCGATTACGCGGCAGGAATTTGGTTTCCTCACGTCCCAAAATCCTCTTATGACAAACTTTTAACTATTCAAAGACCATTTTTACTCCAAATTACGAAATGTTTCAGGACAGTCTCTACGGATGCCCTACACATTCTGGCAGGAATTCCACCGTTACCTATTTACTTGATCGCAATTTCAAAAAAATTTGCTACTCTCTCGCTTTCGATGGATTTACACTTAAAGAACACTTGCTTATCTTATACACAATTTGCGGGCAAAAAACATTATCATATTCCCTACTCCTTTCTACTTTCAAATAGCATTTTTCCGTACGATTTACATATAACAACAAATGATTGCATCATGATCTATACTGATGGCTCCAAGACAGAGACAGGTACAGGCTGCTCTTTTGTAGCTTATTACAAAAGAGACATAATCTATTCGAGTTCAAAAACACTAAATCTAAAAAATTCAGTATTTCAAGCTGAAATTCTTGCAATATATCTTAGTACCATTTGGATTTTAAAATTCTTATCCACCTCTAACTCTTCTGTTGTGCCATATTACATTTTTTCTGACAGCCTTTCTTCAATCTTTGCCCTTCTCCATTACAATACTAGAAACTCGATTATACATAAAATACAACTTAACTTAATGCGTATAACGAAGTTGACTTCCATAAAAATATCTTGGATTAAAGCACACTCCACCTCAGAAGGCAACAACATGGCTGACTTCTTGGCTAAACAAGCCACAACAGAGACTCAAAACTATAATTTGCATTACCCCCTCACTTACTTAAAAAATCTACTGAATAATTACATAACTGAGGAATGGCAATCTTACTGGAATAACTCAATAAACGGTAGACGGACATACCACATTTTTCATAATGTATCCACTGATAGGTTATACTCCACTCATTTTAATCAATTCTTAACTAATCACGGTTTGACCCACAGTTACTTCTTTAAGCACGGTATCCTCCCTTCTGATCTATGTATCTATGGAGAGGTAGGAGACTATAGGAACATCTTCTTTTTCACTGTAGATTCACCGCTCAATTTCATCTACAACTTTCCCCGAACCTCAGGGCACAGTGGAAGAAATTAGTAGTGGTAGATAAAACCGCCTTTATCTCTGTCTTGAATCTTATCAATTTCATCTTCAGAAACCAATTTACCTTCTATTCAACTTTACATTAACTTGCTTTTCCCATTCTTTTAACAAACTGCTCTTGATTTCAATGAATGTTCTTTAATTACCTTCATCTACATCTTGTGAATTTGCCAAGTACTTTTTTGGTGATGCTTTTTTTCTTTCTTTTTTTAATTAAGTTTTTATTTTAAATGCATTTATATTTTAATTTTAATGAAAATTTCTTATTTGCAGTGTATTGGTTATTCCTATGCTCCATTTTAACAATTTTGATGTGTCTTTTATTCGCTGTTTTCGCTTTAGATGTAATCTTTTGTATTTTTATGTATTTTATTGTATTCAAAAATCACAAATGTTGTAACCGACACTGTATTATTTTGGCCTTATAAATAAATTTCCCCCGCTGCTACTTCCCCTCCTTTGACCCTTCTTCCCTAGACTCCACTCCCCTCATCAAACCGATAAGGTCTAGATATCATTCGGGGGGGGGGGGGGGAGAGTGGAGGAGTTCATTTTATACTTTGATTGGTGACATTTTGTAAGGTTTAATGCTTTGTTGCAACTGAATTTTACATATTTATCATGAAGAGACGTTCTACGTCGGAAATAATCCCTTAAAAATACCCAGTTTTTGCCTGCAACCTCAAAAATATCCCCCCCCCCCTTCACTCCTAGAAGCCTGTCCCGTATTTATTGTTCTTAAATCTGGCAACCCTGTATGCGACTGTTCTTCTTCTTCTTCTTTTTTTTTTTTGGTGCCCTCAAACCTATGCGCGTCTGCTGTTTTTCTTTCTTTCTTTTTTCTCTTTGCACCCTCATCCTCTTCACTTTTTTTTTCATTTCACTTTATTTGCGTCGTCGAACGTAAAATGCCTTTTTTTTTCTTTCCTTCTTTCTTCCTTTTTTTTTTTTTTTTGCACCCTCAAACCCTGTGCACCTTTGTTTCATTGCGCCCTGAAACCTTTGTACCTCCGTTTTTCTTGCTCCCTCAAACCTGTGTGTTTTTTTGCGCCCTCACATCTCTCTCTCTCTGTGCATCTCTCTCTCTCTCACTCTCTCTTTTTGAGCGTCCTTGAACTTTAGCACCTTTTTTTTCCCTTTCGCTCTTAAAACTAGCGTTTTCGGTTTTTCTTTTGCGTCATCGAGTCTGTGCGTCTTCGTCTTTTTTTTACTTGATTTGCGTCCTTGAACATATGCACTTTCGTTTTCTTTCCTGATTGCGCTCCTCGGACCTGTTACTTCGGTTTTTTTTTTTTTTTTTGTTTTCTGTGCTGTCAAACTTGAACGTCTTCGGGGTTTTTTTTGCGCCCTCGAACTTATGCACGTCTGCTGTTTCTCTCTTTCTTTCTTTTTTTTCTTTTTGCAACCTCTCCTCTTCGCCTTTTTTTTTCATTTCACTTTATTTGCGCCGTCGAACTTGAAATGCCTTTGTTTTTTTTTTCTTTCCTTCCTTTTTCCTTTTTTTTTTGCATCCTCGAACCCTGTACACCTTTGTTTCATTGAGCCCTAAAACCTTTGTGCCTCCGTTTTTTCTTGCTTCCTCAAACTTGTTTGCCTTTTTTTTTTCCGCCAACACACCTGTGCATCTTTTTTT
Source organism: Uloborus diversus (assembly GCF_026930045.1). Classification (NCBI taxonomy): domain Eukaryota; kingdom Metazoa; phylum Arthropoda; class Arachnida; order Araneae; family Uloboridae; genus Uloborus; species Uloborus diversus. Next base: position 132,632,775 of record NC_072737.1, read on the forward strand.
TTTTTTTTTTTGCGTCCTTGAACTTTAGCACCTTTGTTTTTTTTTTCTTTCGCTCTTAAAACTAGCGTTTTCGGTTTTTCTTTTGCGTCATCAAGTCTGTGCGTCTTCGTCTTTTTTTTTACTCGATTTGCGTCCTTGAACATATGCACTTTCGTTCTTTCTTGTTTGCGCTCCTCAAACCTGTTACTTCGTTTTTTTTTTTTTGCCCTTAAACCTGTGCCTTTGGAATTTTTTTGTTTTGCGGTTTAAGACCAGTGCGCTTTCTCCCCCCCCCCTTTTTTGCGTTTTCGGTTTTTATTTATTTTTATTTCTGTTTGTCCTTCGCGGGTCAAGGTTGGTCCCCTGCGGGACCCAGTCCGCTCCACGCCCGCCGGTGCCCTGGGTGTTATTTCCTTCTGTTGCGTTATAAATTTTTAGTAAAAATAAATAAATGAAAATTTGAACGTTGATCTACTTGAGAGTATTGTTATCCACATAAGCCTAAAAGTGTGAAATAGAGACCATAAAAAGTGTTGTACTAGATCGTAAAGGGGACAAGGAAGACATATAAAAGGTTGCACTCACCCATATAAAAAAAATCTAGATGTTTTATTTTGCATAAAAGGTTTGTTTTGAGGTTTTTGCGTGATCAGTGAACGAGTTTTTTGCTGAAAGTATATTTGATTTACTAATTTCTGTAATACAATCTTAAAATCGAGATCTTTGATATATAACGGAGGTCTTACATCGGAGGTCTAGCTTTAAAGTAGAACTTTAAGAGTTCAGATGTGGCAACCAGAAATTGTTTATGATTTAATAACATGGCGGATGATGTTTCTCATGTCAGTTCCATCAATTCTAGTCGAAATCCTCACTCTGAACATGAGTTACTACTTTATGAATTGGAAACTTCTGATACAAGTAGTGTGGGGTTGGTCGTTAGGTAATTTATAAACATTTGATTGGAGCATTAACATCGAACGTAGCGCATGACGTGAATGCGCTGTTTACTACGTCGTGTCTTGCACGAAAATGAGCATACTTCTTTTTCCTTTGGAATACAGTCGGAAACTTGCTTCGAGAGATTTAGCAATTGAAAAAAAAAATATCGGACATTTGCTGTAGCAATGAAATTGTCTGTGGTGGAGTCTACAGAACATTGCTTATCACAACGCACGCAATAATACGCCGGAAATGTCGGGTTCAACTTCCTGGCTAGTTCGGTCTTAGTAGTTTGAAATTTAATATCCACTTAAACCGTGATTGGGTCGAAGAAGGCGGTAGAGAATCTTAATTTGCTCGATGTTTTTTTTCTTCATATTTCCTTTTTCTACTCGAGTCTTAAGATGTCTACTGAAGATTTGAGGGATGAAATATTTGCTTTAGATTTCGAATATGATTGTAACATCGTATTGGTGTGTCAAAAAATACTGTACGTTTCTTTATTCTTGTCCAGCTCAAGTTTTTAACTGAAACTAATGACTTATGGCTAATGCATTAGGCTAATGCATAATGCAGTATGGTTCTATTAGGAAATGGGATTTTTTTTCATAATATCTTTCTGCAATGAAACCTAGCTTAATGATTTTACTTAATTTTTCATTTTATAAATTTAGTAAGTCTTGAAGATAAAACAAGTTATTACTGTAGTGTGTGCAATATTTAAATTTTTATAGGGTTTTAGTCCTGTGGCAAAACTATTTCTAAAATAGGCAGGATATTTTCGATAGATTTAAAATAAATTGAACAAAACAAGTTTCATAAACTAAATGTATCATGAGAGCAAAAGTGCAAGTGGAAATAATAAGATTTAAATATTTGTATTAATATTTTTATAGCCTTTTTTGAAGCGAAACAAATGCAGTCGATAGATATATTTTAGCCATCATTAACAACTCTCAATTAAATATATGTGAAATGATTTTAACAGCATGAAACCTAGTTTATTGACAGCCAAACGTTTAAGGTATTTTGCATTCATTAGTATAAAAAATAATAGGAAAAGTGATTTGATCTCATTTTCAAGTTCAGCTGTTGCAGAGTTGAGGGGAATCAAGCCGGGACCTTTGCCCAGGGCAACAACATCTGGGAACTGCAAATTCACCTTTTGTTTTTGTTGAAACTCAATGTAAAACTGGAAGGGAGATGGGTAGGGGGGGGGGTGAGGTTCTAGATATGCCTCGGCTCAGAAAAACCGGCACTGAAGTTCACTTGTCATTAGAAAATATTGTGTGGACTAACCTGTGAATGAACATACCCTAGGGATTATAACACATCATTTTTTTTAAAATTTATTATCATTATTATTATTATTATTTTTTTTTAAAGATGTTTGAAAAGTTCTTTCTTGGATAAACTGGCAGCATTTACTTTCCTTTGATACATTTGGGAAAGGAAAATGTTGTAAATTGTTCGCTGTTTGGGACTTTCATTCACTGGTTTGGTGATTCCTTTTTCATTTTAACCTTGTGAAAAAAGCTGAGACATTACCATAAAATTTCTCTTAATTAAAAAAAAAATGTTTTTTTTTTTTCAGTTAAAATGCTTTTTCTAGCATGTCGCATGTGCCAAATGCTCAGGGGCAAATACAAGGGGGGATCATGACGCCTCCCCCCACACTATCAAATATATTACAAATGTATTACCTATCCTTCTATATTGTAAGCAATCAATAATTTAATAATTGTACCGAGTAGCACTTTGGCCGAGTAGCCAGTACCGAGTACTCGGCCGAGTATACCGAGTTACCGAGTACTCGGCCTTTCACTACTCGGCCGAGTTACCAAGTACCAATTATGTTTTAAGAAGAACCATCTGCACACATGTGATGAATTTTGAACTTAATGGAATAGTAGTATAGACCTCCTTGTCCATATAATAGTTTTTAAAACTAAATTCCTGCTGAAATTTAATTACGCATTACGTAAACAGTTTTGTTTGTCTAAAATTTTACAAAAAAAAAATTTTAAATTAAAAATAAATAAAAGGTATGATTAATCAAGTTGGAATTAAAACAAATTACAGTAAAATCCCTCTAATGGGGACACTAACAGGACAATTTTTTTTGTCCGCAATAGAGAGATGTCTGCAGGACAGGGGTTTAAGAATGTTATTTGCATTGGAACTGGGGAATTAAAAATTGTCCGCATAAGAGTGGTGTCTGCCTTTGAGGGGTGTACGTTAGGAGGGTTTTAACTGTATACCAATCAATTATAGTTCTAGTACGCCAAATATAGATAATTTTTAAAAGCAGATAAAACAAATGCGCAGGAACACTGCAGACACGTGTTTCTGCCCCCCCCCCCCCATTACAAGGATCGTCTTTTTCAGTGCATAACATGTGAGCTAAAGAATGTAAAGACATTCAACAAAAAAATCCGAGTTTTGTCTTTAAATCCACGAGCTCTCATTTTGTGCATTGAAAAAAGAATTCCTTGTAATGCCAAAAAATGTGTCTGCAGTATTCCTGCACTGTACTTTTAACATTGTTTCATTTACTTTTATTTTTTAAGCAAAGATACTTTTATATTTTTTATAACTAATTTTGGTTGAAGCAAAAATCCAATTTTAATATAAAAATTCCATATTTTCTATACTAACCTTTTTTGCATAATTTTTAATAAATAAGTTTTAATAACTTTGGGGACATTAAAATAAAGATTTATTCCATTGAAGCATTACAAACTTCATTATTCTCAAAATTTAAATTTGACTTATAAATTTTAATTGTAAATGATTGCAGAATATAATGCTTGCTCTTTTTTTTTTTATAAATTTTAGTATCTGTCTAGGACAATATTCAATTTTTTGCAACTACTCGGTATTGGCCGAGTATCCGATCAGAATTTGGCCGAGTACCGAGTGCTCGGCAAATTGGTCGAGTAGGCCGAGTACCGAGTAATTGCTGAGTACTCGGTACGTCTCTAGTATGGGTGGATGTTGAATATTATGCAAGTATATTATTACATTGTGCTGAAATATTTTATGAATAAAATGTAAGGGACCTCAGTACTCTTTTTAATTCATTTTTTAAATGTAGATTATTTGATATAATATTTCCTTTCATTACTTAAAAAATTTATAAGTGAATTTTATCCCCCTCTAAGCAACTTATTTCTGACCACTTTGGTGCTTTTTATTGCTACCCTATCCCCCAACAGTTTTTGCAACCGAAACTCTATATACTTCAGCCTGCCTTTCCCCCCCTAAAATGTTGGTCTGCTTCAATTTCTAGAGCCATTACTACTGTACCCCCCTGGTCACCCCAAACTGAAATTTTTCCGAGGGGAGGAATTCTCAACTTAACAAAAGAAACTCTAAATCTTGCTAAATGATAAAACATGGGTATGCACATATAAGTACTTCTACTAAAAATGCAAGGAATTTGGGGAGTTAAATATTGCAATTAACTCCTCAAATTTGCCAAATTGTCAGAAACATTTGTTGAATAAGGAAATTTTTGGGAGGTTATAACAACCCTTCATGCGCCTTTGGGGCATCTCTGCCCCTAGCTTTTGAGGTAAGGGAGAGGTGAATGTTCAGAGCTATGCTGGAGTTCATCATCTTTATTCCGTTTTATGTATAACTTGATAGAGCTTTAAGATAAGTTTCACCTCTTTCCAAATTCGATTTTAAAACTTTTGTTCTGGTTGAAAAATATTGGAAAAAGATTTGAGCATTGTGTAATATTAAAATTTCAAAACACTTTCAAAAAGAAGCATTTTAACAAACAGTGAAGAAGATTGAAAAATTCTAGTCAGCTTTGTCTTAATTCCTGGGAAGAAGAATATGCATTGGATATATTTGATGAAAAATGATTACAGTTTGAGAAAATATTAGATAGATTTGCCTATATGAAAAAATCCTTTTCACCTTGGTTTGACAAAGCAGCGCTGCTAAAGTCTACTGTATCTTTTCTTTTTTGGAAATTTTATTGATATATTTTATCAATAAAAGCATTTAAGTGTTTATTCAAAGAATTAATGTAGCTGCTATTGACTGTCATGTTTAAAATTAAATGTGATTTTATTGAGTGATTTTAAATGTAGGATAATGCTAGTGTAAAAATAGTTGTAATGTTGTACTTTTTTTCAGTTAAAAAAAAAAAAAAAAACAAAACAAAAACATTATATATATATATATATATATATTTTGAAAATTGTTTAATTTTTCAGGGCGATTTATGATGGAGATGAATATGAGAAATTTATGGAGAGGCTGGATGCACGAATAAAAAATCATGATAGAGATATTGAACGCATGTGCAATTTTCACTATCAGGGCTTCATTGATTCCATCAGGGAATTGTTGCAAGTTAGATCCAAAGCTCAAAAGTTAAAGGTTTGTTAAATTTTGTCTTGTCATAATAAATAGATTAGAGTTGGTGAAACTTACTTTTGGAAAGCATTATATTGGCTAAGTTGATTAAATGGATCATCTTAATTAACCACTGAATATATCAATGTAATTGGATAAGACCTTTTTAAATTAAACTTACAGATAAAAGTGCGGATTAGTGGTTGCCACTCACCAGTAAGTTTCCAAAAAGGATTGGTAGTAAAAATTTACTGTAATTTACTGTGGGAGGACCAGAAACTCTCCATCAATTGACTAAAGGAGGCATATTGCACCCACTATACTGCACAGAAATGCATTTTTTATGCCATGTGCTCAAAATGTATTTTTCTCTGAATTTTTGCTTCTTAATTTTCCTTGATAACATCGTTTGCATTAATTGTAATTTTTTATTGTCTAATGTTATTTATTTTGCCAAATAATTTTAACATTTGACTGGGCTTCGTTTTTTCTCTGTATTTTCGGAATAGAATTTTTGCCTAACACCATCTTTTCCTTTGCTATTCCTTTTATAAACTATTTCTCAAAGTTTGCTATTGGCAGCTTTCTTAATATATTCCCAAGCAAATATTTCCACATTTCTAGATTTCTACCATCCTCTTTCCTATACATACATCAATCTCAGCATTAATCAAAATTCATATATTTTAGGGTTTCCTTTACTCAATGAAAAAAATCTCCAAATTTAACCATCTATAATCTAGAAAAATAATATTAAAATAAAAATGATTATAATAATAACCCCCTATGAAAACATTATACAACACATATTTAGTGAACAAAAGTTAACAAGTATCAATTTATGTGCAAAATGAGTTGAAATCTCCAACATTTCCATTGATCAAACTTGTTCTTTGAAAAAATCTTACAGCTTTACATGAAAAAAGTCCATTATGTTTAATAAAATTACTGTTTATAATCCATTTTTTTTTATGTTTCTGGTCACTACTAGGCTAATTCATTTTTTTTCCAGTTATTTTGTTTTCTGTCAATGTTCCAATGTTCAAGTAATCCTGATTTTTTCCCCTTTTGTACATAAAATAGTGATTTGTTTAATAATTTGTAAATTGATTATTTTTAAATGAAATTACAGAGTGAAGTTATGTTGACAAATGATGAGCTTCAGGAAAGTGCCAGAAAAGTTATTCAGAAAGCAGAAGAACTAGTAAAACACAGAAGAATTCAGTACAACATTTCATGTGCTATAGATAATTTAAATCTTTGCCAACCTGTTTTAGAAATGTACTTTAAATTGTTACATCAGATGAAAGAAAAAAGGTAAGTGATGAGAATTTTAAAATGTTTAGTTTTATTTTCTCAAAGTAGAAGAGGGGAGGTGAAGCATAAGAACAATCATATTTTGTAAAAGAATCTTTAAACTTCTTGCAATATTAGATTGTGTATCAATTGAGTGCTATACTAACTGCCTTACCATTTAATTCAGCATGGATTATTATTCAATATTAATGCCTAGAAATCACTTGGTATTAGTATCTATAGGTGAAATTCAAACCTCTTTATCTGAAAATGCCAAAAACTTTAGACATAAAATTTTTAGCTCTGTTTAGATAAACCCTATAAAGTAGAGAACAAATATTTTTAAAGAATTAATGTTTCCTTAGATTGAAAAAAAAAAAAAGGTTATAAGTGAAGAACACAAACTTTGCACATTTTGCGATCAGTCATCTCTTTATAGTAAATAAAAGTAAGGTTTCAAAGAAATTCTGGAAGGAAGTCTGTAGCTGACGTGGAAATGCTTGGATAGGCGACAAATGGTAAGGGGTTGTTCGCAAACTGGCAATACTTTCATGTTATCGTTGCAGAGTGATTCATGATAAGAACGGATTATTTGCGAACGATCCCTCACTGTTCTAGCCAAGACTTATTAAAACTCGACTCATTAGATCGCTGATAACTTTTTACATTTTAAAGATATTGATGTGGAATTCTTTAATGAATTGTACAAAATATCTGAGCTTTGGATTATGAAAGTTATGAATTGCTATCTTTTGCGCATGCGCAGTGAAAAATTAATTGCTTCAAACGTTCATATTTCATTATCTTTTCAATATTTTAACTTCAAATTTTTTATTATTATGTTTCTCCAATATGCTTTCAAATATTCTGAAAGTTTAGCAACGTTTGGAGTAAAACTCTGCGTGATATGAGCCGAAAACCTTTTAAAAAAATTTGCACTTTTGAAAGAAATGTTTATATTTTCATGAATATAAGAGATACTTTCACGAAAATATAAAAATAAATTCTTGATAGTTTTTTAACTTATTTCTAAAATTCATAGCTTATTCCAAGCTATTTACAATGAAACATGACCAAAACCCTTTTTTTGTTTCCTCAATTTGTTGCTGGTTCCCCATATGAATAGTAGACTTAATTTTTATTGGAAAATGACATCTGGAGTATACTTTTTATGTGAAAAAAATTACAGAGCAATTGGGCTTTTATTTCTCGAGAAATAAATAAAAATGTGAATTTTTGAAAGTGTCCCATTAATTTTGGTCATATAGTGTATATATATATATATATTCTTTGTTTTATTTATATAGATTCGACTCAGTTTGGAAATTGTGAAAATTTAAAACATCATTGTCATTGATTTTGTTTTTATGCTAATGATTATTGAAATGTGAATATTTACTTCCTTATTGATTTTTAATGCCATTTTATAGAAAGTAAAAGCATTCTTGTGTTTGCAATATGTATTTTGTTTGTGAAATTGTAGTTTTACCGACAAAAAGTATGTTTTGAAATTTGCTTAATTATTCCTTTTTTAAAATTATTATTTCAATTTGAAGTTTTGTATTGGTTCAATTTTTGTTGTAATTAAATTCTACTGTTATTTTCCTGTTAATCTTCAAATTCTGTCGTTTTAGATACTATCCTGCCCTTAAAATTCTGGAACAGTTGGAACATACACATTTACCTAGAATTAGCCGCTACCGATTTGCTCAAACCATGAAGAATACAATTCCAATGCACAGAGAAAAAATCAAAGACGCTTCCAAATCTGACTTGAATGATTTTCTTGAAAATGTCAGAAGGATTTCTCCTATGATTGGAGAGAAAGCTATGAAACATGTGAGTTTAAGTATTTTATAACAAGTAGATTACTTTTCAGTTCCAAAAAAATTACCTTTTTTTTATGGTATGAAGTTGTAAAATGATAATGATTGGTAATGATGCTTCAGTAGTAGATATAAAATTGTTTATTTAGTAGACTACCACTTGTTAGTCTCGCTACAAAATATTCATTGAGTAAAATATATAAATACTGCATTAAGATTGAGCCATATATTTATTGCATAACTTATTGCTTTACCAACAAAATACTGTATACTACTCAACAACTATTATTATAAAATTTCAACTTGTGGTGAATTTCAGCAGTAATGGAAGGACAGTTTAAAAAAAAGAAAAAAAAAACCCGATGCATTTGTGTCTGTTAGCATATCAAAGTACATATTTTTTTTAAAAAACTGATGCGTAGACTTTTGTACACATCATAGTAAGTTGCTAAAAAAGCCAAAGCCAGGAATTTTTTGCCAGTAACCTTTTTTTTAAATGAAATTTAAAAAGAGGTAACGGAAGAACAATTTGCGACATGATTTTCACGCAACCATGTTCTACCCAAAAGTTCAGCTAGACTATAAAAGGGAAAATTATATAAAAATTAGAGCACATACAAGAGTGTTCAGTCATTACAATTCCACCTTCAGTTTTAAAAATAATTATTTTAAGCATATGAATTATGTATTTGATAAGGGTAACAGAAGGACAAGAAGTCCAAAACAAATAACTTGGAAAATTTCAACTTACAAACATTTATTCAGCTAATACAGCAGTCTGAAACAATGATATCTAATGTCTGAGCTATCTGTTACAATTCTGAATTATTTAAATATTCAATCTTTTTATCATAATCCGTAGAACATTTATCTTCTTTCTCAGGGAATACAAAGATTATTCCCACGTTATTATGCATTCTCAAACAAGTATTTCTTTTCCTTCATCTTCTATATGAAATACCCGTCCAACATTGCTCTATGTTAATTTTTTACCCTTCTATCCAACTAACAAAACTTGTCCAAACATTGATGAATCCTTTGGCATATTCTTATGATTTGGTGTTTTTGATTCTGCAGTATCTTCATTTTTAACATTATAACTGAGAGTCTTGACTTTGAAGTGAAATCTTGTTCGATTTGTTGAAGCACTTACTATATTCAATAACATAACTTGTTGCAGGATTCAAATAGTGCATATTTTGTGTGTCAGGATGAGAATGGATCTTTTTTTATCCTTTTTTCTCCATCTTTTTGAAAGTTGATATATGAATTCACCGATCTCTGATTTGCAGTGCGTTTAGCGGTTAAATCAGCGCTCTCAGCAGTCCTTTTCTGTGACTTGTGACAACAAATCTAAAAGCAGTTTCAGTATTGTATTATTCCAATATAAATTTCAAGTTTTTAAGCATATGTTTCTGTGTTTATTGGCTTGTCATATCACAAACATGACAAAGGAAAATGATTTTCACATGCTTAGGAGTTTTTAAGTGTAGTTTTCATGATTTTCATCACATACAATAGAAGAAAAAAAATCACAAAACAATTTTTTTTAAAATTACATAAAAGTTTTTTTTAAATAAAAGCACACATAATTTTTGTACAAATATTACTTATATATTTTTTAAACGTGACTACTTACTTTAAACAATAGTTTTATACTAGCACTCTAACATTTTACCCTGTATCAGCTAATAGTTAAATGTCCTTCCGTTACCGTATTTTTTTGTCCTTCCGTTACCATTAAAAACTATATAAGTTAAATATCCATTAAAATTATAACTATACCTCCTTAACAAGGGGCATAATTCTGCTTTGCATAAAAAAAACATTAGTTTCTATACCCAATAGGTTCTTGGTGAACTGAGATGTAGTATTTTGGTAACGGAAGGACATCAAATTGTCACCTTAGTAATGGACCTATTTCATGGTTGAATAAAAAGAAATTTTATATTACTTACCAAAAAGTTTAATTAGACATTCAAAAGATAAAAGTTAACCTGAATATTATATGCTGATAACAAGTTTATTGAAATTACAGTATGTAACAAAAAAGAGATTTTTTGCTCTTTAAAAATACAATGAGAAAACTTGATTTTGCCCTTGATTTTCTAGAAGCCATCAAACTATTTGGGAAAAACAGGTTGAGATTCTCTGAAGAGAATGGTATATAGCAAGTGACAGAATATTAAGTTTTAAAATTCAAGTGTCATGTCGCCTTTTTCCTGGAATTCACCTTTTACTGTGGTACTTCAATGCTTTTTAAAATATTAATTAAGCTTTTAAAATTTAATGCAATATTTCAAAATCATTCCACAAATGATTTCTTGCGTATATAATTATGCTGAAAGGAATATTTGAGAATGTTGGTAATAATATTTGAGATAAAATTTTTTGAAAAGAATGGAATTAAAGTTTCAAAATGCATTTTTGTAGCCACAAAATGTTTTAACACTATTACTGTTGAAAATACAATGTATTACGCTATAATATATTGAGTCTACTTGAAATGTTTTGTAATTTTTTGATAAAAGTTATATATCATATTAAAAATTTATTGCAGCAATCTGAACAGAGTACTGTAGATATAGATTTTAAATGGAAGAGTAAAAAAAGGAAAGCGCCAGCTCCACCTAATCCATTTACTGGAGAAGTAGAGCAATTTTCTGAAGAGCTAAATTTGGATGATAATGAAGATTTGAGTGCGCAAGATATGATAGATTTTTCTCCTGTATACCGGTGCTTACATATCCATACAGTTTTAGTATGTGCCTCTTCTTTTTTTTTTTTAAATTTAACATTTTCGAACATTGTTTCATTTTAACTTTTTATTTATTTTATTCTTATGCATATATGGTGGATTCTTCAAAACCTGGCATTTTCTTGTCACAAATTCATTAAAAATAATTTTTTTTAGATTTTTTGAAAAATGTGTAGTTTTTTTGAGGAGCTTAATAAAAATATGGGGTAACTTTGACCATATTCCATTTTAGCTGTACTGTCCTAGTATAGAAAATGGCAGGAGCGGAGGGATTGTACAATTTTGTACAGGTTTACACATAGCCTGTAAAGAAATGTCAGAATGTGTTTATGACAAGCTTATCTTAAGATTTTATTGGCACAATGTATTAAAATTAAGGGTTCTAAGTAGGTTTGACTAGGGCCGGATTTGGAAGTGTGGAGGCCCCGGGGCAACGAAGGAGTGGAGGCCCCTAATCAGGGTTCGAAAAGATCATCATATTTTCGAAAACATCTGACACTTTGATATATATCCGATATTTTCGACCCGTGAAAGTTAGGATATTTTGTAAAATTTGTATTGTTGAGGGCCCCTTTGTTGTGGATGCCCCGGGGCAGTAGCCCCACCTGCCCTCCCCTAAATCCGGCCCTGGGTTTGACCCCAATCCCCTTGCTGTGCGACTGACTCACAAAGCTCCTAGTTGGTACCAGGTCCAAAAGCAGGCCCTCTTTATTTTTTTTAATCTCAATTTTCCCCTACATAGGGTGGAAAGTGAGAGATATGACCTGACCTATATGATACCTCCAATTTATGCAAGAATAATTATGCAACCAGAGGTTGCATTTATTTTTCTGGTCTGGTCATCATAAATGTCCCTACAGAAAGAAGAAAATCATGTGCATGTTTTTTCATATATGACATGTTTTTGTGTTGAATAAATTTAGTTTATTAAATTTACCAAGTGTTTATGCTAATTGTTTCATCAATCATTTTAAGGGAGAAAGAGAAGCCTTTGAACATTATTATCGAAATCAGCGGAAACAACAAGCAAAGTTAGCATTGCAGCCTTCCACAAATATGGTAATAATTTTAAGTATTCAAATATTTCAACTTTAGCTTTTTTGGTACTTTTAAAGGGACCATGTTTTGGCGATTGCTTTTCCAAATTGTTGTTATCACATACATTGGCAATATTAAACAATGTTTGGTCGACCCTTCATTAGTGGGCAATTCTCAAAAGGTGAGAGCAAACACAGACCTCAACTTTGAGGCTTCAACACCAAATAGCTTTCATTTGAATAAACTTGAAACTTTTTGAGTTAAATTATAATACTGTATAGAGACAAGAACTGACATAAATTATGGAAAAAATGCTCTTCAAATACCATTAAAAAATATTTTCTTTGCTAAAAGGCACAACTTTGGACATACCAAAACATTAACTGAGCAAATGTACCATTAAAAAAAATTTTTATTTTTAATTATTTCCATATGTTTCAAAAAAAAAAAAAAAAAAAAAAAAAAAAAAAAATAAGGCCATGAATCTCAAACTGAATATTTTTTTGATAATATTTTCCACAAATTGAAAAATTAAAGACAGATTATTTATGTTGTAAACAATTTTAGAAAAAATGGAAGTTGGAAGTATGTCCAAAAGTTACGATCTTGACAATTCTATTATTTGAGAACTAAATATGTGATTTATATGTTTTAAAGGTATTTTTCAATCCTCAAAATCAATTGTTAATTATTTTAAAGTGTTATATTTTTATGCAGTATCATTGAAGCAAAATAATTTTTCTTAAACATACATGTGAGATGTCCAAATTGCGTTACGATCTAGAGGCCAATAATTCTGTCCATTTATTCATGATTAAAAATGATCTTCTGTCTTGTAACCTTAATAAAGAAGGCTAATATAATGTTAATTCCTTCAATCCATTGACATTTTTCACAATTAATACGTTGTGCATTGAACATTACTTTAATAACAGAAACACAAGTTATGATCGTAACGAAAGAAAACAAAACTGCACAAAAATCACCAAGCAAATTCCGATTAGCAACAACTCACAGCGTATGATAAGCGAAGGGTTACCAGCGAGAATACCGGTTTTCGCCAACAGCATCAGTTTTGGCGACTTCATCACCTGCACTGGCAAAATGGTTGGGTTTTTTTCGTATTCTACGAAACCATAACAAATTTTTTTTATTTAAAGGTCAGTATTAAAAGTTATTCAAGTACTTTAAATCCTTTATTTTTCATTGCAGAATGTAAAAATAGATAAAATTTTCATTGGAAAAGTTCAAAAACTGAAACTTACATTATGATGATGTCCAAAATCTGTTACCTATTGGACAATGATGTCCAAAATCCGTTACCTACAGACCAACCATTTAATTTGTTATTTATCAATTTTTTTAAATACCTGCTGTCTTTTAATGTTTGTATATGATGTTCTAGGTGTACATACTATGCAATAAAAACAAAATTGATGTCAAATTTCAAAATTTTGAAAATTGCTCAGAATTAACTTTTTTGTTCCTATCTTTTGAGAACTGCCCTAGTATAGTATTGCCAGTATTTGAAACTAAGTGTCCCCCTGTTTACTATAAGAGCAATAGATGTTAATTAGATTCGGCTTTGTTTGTGTATGCTGTCTAGATTAGCTTTATGATTTCTATAATCAATGGTACTTCTTACATATAAAATATATATAATATGTATACATGTGTGTGTGTGTGTGTGTGTGTGTGTGTGTGTGTGTGTGTGTGTGTAAATTTTAAACTCTTGATTTCCTTTTACAAAACTGTTTTTCTAGAAATGTAGTCCATAGCAACCTTGACAGAATCAAAGCATATGTTCAAAATGTTTTTTTTTTTGGTTGATATTTGATGTTTATTGTCCTAAAAAGTCCTAAAGTTTTGTCTAAATTATCTTAATTTAAAAAAAATCCCCACTGTGACCCCTGTTAGTGACTTTTTAAATGTATTTAGTAATATTAGGCAATTGTATGTTATAGTTTAATCTGTTAAGATTTTTAAAAAGTACTTATGATTACGAGATTGAAAAAAAAAAGTTTTAAAACAATTATAATAAAACAAACATGTTTGAATTTTTCCTTAATTTGTAACATGTTTCCTCTTTTACTTAGAGTGAAACAATTGATGGATATCGGAGTTATTTCAGTGGTATAGTTGGGTAAGTTTTGCACTTTTTTGCATTATCTATTGAATACTCTTTTTCCTCATGAATTCAGGTATGCTTTTTACAGAAATCTGGATATTAAATAAATATGAGCAAACTATTTAGGATTGTTGAAAATTATTTTAAACTGGATGTGGAGTGATTTTTTATATTTGCTCAGCAGGAAACTGTTGTGCATTACTGAGTCTAAATGATGAACTTGGTTTTAGAATGTGAAGTTTCTGATTATAAAATTTTATTTGTTTGTTTGCATCATATAGTGAAAAGTTCTTAAGCGCTTGCTTAAATTCACGAACTCAGGTCATATTATGTCAGTTTTGTGGTTGAGCAATTTTGTTTATGTACTAAATATAAGATTTTGTTTCTCTAAACCTAAAAAAAAAACCTTCATTAGTCAATTTTTAATAGAAATTTGGCATTCACATTTGTTTTTTCACAAGGAAGAGAGAGCAGTAAATAAAGACATGTGACCTTGTTTTGTTTTGAAATATTTTGTATCGCAAATTGTCTTTTTTATCATTTTAATGGTGGATAATTTATTGTTACAGCTTCTTTGTTGTTGAAGACCATGTGCTGAATACTGCAAATGGTTTAGTGAACAGAGCCTATTTAGATGAAGTGTGGGCAAATGCTTTGTCGAAAATAGTCGCTTCTCTGAGAACACCCTCTGTAAGTTAATTTTATGAAATCAATTATAAATTGAATTAATCAAAATCTTCATGTTTTACAAATTTTTACCTACTCGTTCTATTAGTTTGTATTAAAGTAAGTTCTTTATATCGAAAACTGTAATGTGTTCTGTTTTTTTTATCTTTATTTTGTAACGTTATTTAACTCATCACATTTACCTTTTAATAAAAAGATAGATATTTTTAATCATAAAATAGAAGAAAAAAATTCAAAGAAAGATTATAATTACAACCACTCATTCACCCTCACACAAAGTAATTATGTAAAACTTTTGAAATACTGATATTAAATATTTGTATCTACATTTGGTAAGTGCGAAACTTGAATCATTGAGATAAAATATTTAAGGGTCATTCCACAATATTAACGTCTCATATGTAATATTTCCTTTAAAAAATTTGGATTTTATAAAAAAATTCTCTTTATATTTAAAAGAGTGATGTCAAACAAATTCTGCCTGTGACTGTCCAATGTCCAGAAATCCCCATAGTACCTACAGTCATGAAATATCGTGCAAAATTACATTAGATTATTACCTATTGAGGTGATAAAAGATTTCCTGCACCCCTTAACATTCTATGTCATTCAAAAAAGTATTTTTCTCTTCATAAGATGAAGTTTTTCAATTTTCCCATTTAAGACATGAGGGTGGAGGTATGTAGGTTTCTACTTCAGTGAAGACCTAAGCTAAACTCAATTCAAGCCCAGAGCTAAAGAGCAAAATGTTACTGGAGGACGCATTTGAAAGTAACTTTTCCAGCATACAAAACACTGGTTTTGCTATGCCCTGTAGCACTGATGGCGGTGAAATTTGTTAGGAGTTGATTTGAACCCTGGAGGAGGTGTGCTCTTTTGAAGTATTGTTTTTGAAAATGATTTTGTAATGCATATTTCCAGTAAGTTTTTTTTCTTCAGATGGAAGCAGGATTTTAATATTCTTCTAATGTATTTAGGACAATATAATTAAGAGTTCTTCAGTTAAATTCTATTTTCTGCAGGATGGAGATTTTCACTTTGTTCTAACTGTAACATGTATTTTAATCTTAATTCTTCCTAACAGATGATTTAAATCCTTGCAAAGCAATCTTTGGATGTTGATTAGCATCAGGTAGCAGCTTAAAAATTATGTAAAGTTTTCTGGAAATTTTAATTATATTTTATTTTTTACATCTTGAACAACATGAGCAAAAAGTTTCTATTGAACTGAGTTAAAATGGTTTTAATGGGCGGGGGGGGGGGGGTGTCATGTTTTTAAAACTTAGACATTACTAAAAAAATTTCTGACACAAAAGTGCTTTTAAATTTTCTTCTAACTTAAAAAAAAAAATCATCATAAAATTTTAATAAGATACTCAATTATTCATTTATTTAATTTGTATTATTTAATCATTTAATTTTTTATTATATTGAAAATTTACTTTGTCTACCAGTTTGTTGGCACTCTCAGCTTCAATGAGAGGACATCTGCCTCCAGCTCGGTTATTCTCTATTCCGGACTAATGAGTTCTAATAAGAATGAAACTGCCGTCTTTATATGTGATAACCGGGCTGTATGATATATTGCATATATTTCTATCTTAACTTGTGGTTTAAGGGTGGTAACTTACTAAAAAATTCAACTGCAGACATTAAAAGCTGTTTGCTGTGTATTATATTGATGATAAGCTCTGCAATTTATGAAATAATGAATACTGAAAGCTCAATGATCTTTTGGTTTTCTGTCAAATCAAAGATCTTACTGTTTCTTCCGTGCTTTACACAACCTGCTTTTATATTTAAATATGTTAATGATGTCTACGCTTTTGCCAAATTGTTAAAGTTTATGTGACTAAAGATTGTGGGAGAACTCTGCATCATATATTTAACAAACTTAAGTATAATTTTGATTTGAAAGTTTTAATCTGAATTTCATATTTATCTTCATAACAGAAAGAAAAGAAAAAATGTAAGTGACACATTATATTGCTAAGCTGGATAAAATTTTACTTCATGCATAAATGGATTCCTTTGAAGAAAATACCTTTTAGTGTTTTTATTATTCTTATTTTTCATTTATATTTTTATTCTGTTTTTATTTTGAAGGGCTAGATATTTTTTGCAGCTGGACACATTCTTCATCTATATATATAAAAATGGAGTTTGGTAAATTTGTTCCCTAAGATCTCAGAAACTACCCGGCAGATTTGGCTGAAACTTTCACCGTTTGTTCTTTTTGGTACTGGGGAGGTCTGTAGACCAGTTCGAAAAAAATCCGATTGATAGTTCCTTTTTTATTCCAATTTTAGTCCCAATTATCGCATAAAAGACCCAATATGGGGGTGAAAAAATACGTGTACATATCAAAATTATGTATCCATCGAAAGCGCTAATTTTTCTGCTGAAGATGGCATCTGTTAGAAAATTCTAAGTTGTATAAAAAACGAGTTATGAGCTTTTTTTGTTCCATGTTCGAAGGCTTTCATCAAACAAATTCATTATTTAGTGTATCATCTCAACTCCCAGTTGATAGCTTGAATTGTTGTATTGTTGAATATTTTTGCGTTTCGCCTGACTGTTCGAGGCTTTTCTCAAGTTAAATCTTAAAGAAGAGTTTTTCCACAAGATTGGCAAATGGATTTGGCTGATTATTTTCCATTTAAATTCAAACAATCGCCAAATTTTACTACTTATTTTGGAAACATTTCGGATGAAACTGTTTAGCGACATTTTATGGTGACCAAAAGTATCTCAGCATCTGGTGACAATATTTCTTTAACGAAAATTAGTAACATATACCGTTTTACAAAGTAATGAGGGGGAGCATTATCCAACGTATCTCAAAACGATTCCTGCAAATTCGGTAAGATTTAAAATCACACAAAGAACCCACAAAAATTGAAATTTCTCAAAGTAACTAAAGCAAGTATAAAGAGATTACGGATACATTTTTTTAAACAGTTCTTACTTCAATAGACATACAGAGAAGGTACGACTCCAAGATTAAAAAAAAATAAGTATTAACTGATAAATCTTCTGAAACATGTGAAATTTAATTTCATATTTCGGAAATTGTGTTGTTTCCTTCAGTCAAAAGTACTACTTTTTGTCACTGAAATTGATAGAATAAGCAAAAGAAAAATAATAACATGGACCCAGAAAATACTTTCATTTTCCCAACAGTTATTTTTTAATTAATTTTTTAAAATGTCTTATCTTTCAAACACGGCGTGGTCTTGATGACGTCACAAATGATGCTCTTTGGCGCATCTTTCTACTACGTTTCCACGTTATGATAATCAATAAGCGAATTAAAATTGCGCTCTACGCTTGCTATCAACCCTATCATTGCCAATACACGTGAGTAAAGATGCGAATTAAATATTTTGCTCTGTGAATGGCAACACTGAATGGCATTTCATCATTTGTGATATCATCGGCAGGAGCGTAAACCATGAAAGCGCACCGATTTAAGTATTTTTTTTTAAATATTAAACTTAAACAATTAAAAAAAAAAATGCTCAGAGCCTATGTTTTTGAGCATGCTCTTTCAGAAAAAAATACTTCTATAATTTTGGAAACGACCCCATTCTTCAATTTTGTATATGCTTAAATTTGGTGCTTTCGTTTAAAAATGAATACTATTTTTCTCTTTATACCCTTTGCTATTTTACTTTTATGGGTAAGGAAGAAGCTGGATTTGTAATCATGTCCAAAAGGTGTGTTTTAAATCCTTTCACTTAAAGCAGAAAACAAGTGCAAGTAACGATTGTTTCTCATAATTATTACTGACCCAGGCAACGCCGGGTATTTTTGCTAGTCTAGTATTAAACATTAAGTTTTCATGACCTCAAAAAGCCATTATGTATATTGCTTGCATCACATACATGTAATAGAAACACACAATGATTAACATAGAATTGGAATATGTAAATATTTAGAAAATCCTTGTGCTCTCCAAATGTTTCAACTGATATTTATTTGCATATGCAAAATGGTGATTTTAATTGAATTGTCAATTTTCTTTTAAAATTTCAGGATTGTTCAACTGATACATCACTCATGTTACAATTAAAGTGGCTTATCATGCTCTTCAGTTACACACTTAGAGTAAGATTATCTTTTTTGTGTATATTTAACTTTTAAAATGTTATATTACTTTATCATCATGGCTACTAGGTAGATGTTAAATTGATAAAATTTTAGAAACAACAAACATAAGTGAAAACAGCTGAGAATACAGCAGTAAGAATGATACAAATCTAGGAACGTTTTTTAAATATTAAAATTTAATTTTCAGAATCAGCAAAATATATTAAGTTATTTTCATTAAAAAAACTTTGTGGTATTCTTGAATCAAAGGGCAAGACAAGCAGAATTTCAAATGATTGGTTATTCCTACAGCCAGCATTACTTAAACTGATGTATGCAATTAGTGATACCCAAAGCATTTTAAGCTTTACGTAAATTCATTTGTTGCAAAAAAGTTTTTAGTGATAAAATATATACAGTCGACGCTCGATATAACGACCATCTCTGTCCCAGAGAAAAAGGTCTTTATAACGAGTGGTCGTTATAAGAGGTATAAATTTAAAAAATGTAAACAGTCATCATGCATGCCCAAGTAAATGCCCAAATTTTTTTTATCATAGGAATTTTTAGAAAAGTCGTGTGCAAAATATTATGACAGAATATTAAACAAGTTTTAAAGTAGAAAATATAGGGAGGAAAATATTACACACTTTCAAATCTGCTACTACTACAACAATTTCTGAAGATAAAACCAGAAACAGAGGTCTGCCTTTTTAGCAGACGTGATGTTTGCAAAACATTATTTTCTGTTTCAGATATAGGTGATAAATTGTGTTTCTCTTGCTTTCCAAAGAAAACATTTAAACGTCCCTCTAGAACCCCAAATCTTTAAAACCACTAATTCAAACACCAAACTACCAATACGTCTGTCAACTCCCTTTTCTTAGGAATCTGGAAATTTCTCGATTTTTCCTCCCATTATTTTTTCTGTGCTAGCTGTGGTGAATGGTAATCTCCCCCCCCCCCCCACCCCTCTTAAAGTTGGATTTGACATTGAAAACTTCAGGCAGATGTCCTTAAACAATAATGTCATTCCAAGCTACAAATTTGTTTTATTGGAAAGAACACAAGAAATAGCGTCCGCTGATTCGGTCGCTGTATTGGATTAGACGATACAGAACGGTTGTTTAACGAAGGCAAATTAACATAGAGTTTATAGGAACAAAGTTGGGACTTTAACCACTGGTCGTTATAATGGGACAGTCTTTATAATGTGTGGTTGTTATAATGAGCGTCGACTGTATTTAGTAGACTGTTAGTAATTCAAAACACAAAGGGGAGAGGTGTCCAGTTTGCTGATGTCTGAGAAAAAATTCAGCAAACTACCCTTTATAGTATTGAACAATAACTGTTCCATGCCGGCTATCTAAAACCTGAAATTGTTATCCAATTGGTTGTTCAAGCCTGTCAGTAACAGAAAATCTACAAAATCCAAATAAATAAACCAAAAACTTATCCAGAATCTTATCCCCCTCCTCCCTCCTCAAAAAATGCATTATCCGGTTCGAAAAAGACGTCCAAAATTAAACACCCCATAAAAGTTTGTTTTAAAGCAGTCTTACTGTTTTAATGTGCATGTTGCTGTGATATATTTAGTCAGGCTTTTTTCATCTTTTTATCCATGTATGGTATATTAATTGTCTTGAAATTTTTCTGTTGCTGTAAAAGCGAATATGATTGCCTTTTTGAGAAATGCACTAGTAATGCATTGAAAAATATGAAAGGATTGTTAAATATTTTGAGAATCCAAATTTAATTACTACATAACTAAGCACTTTTGATGTAACAAATTGACAATGTCCTCAGAAATAGAAACCCTTTTTTGGATACGATTGCCTTGCCCTTTTATGTTTCTGTGGAGATTTTTGTTTACTGCTAAAATTGCTAAGGCACTTCTTATTGCTATAATGCTTCTTCATATATTATAATACACCCCCTTTGTTGTTGTTTTTTCTTTTGCGTATTTCTTTTTCTTGTAATTAGAAGAATATACTGGTTGCGATAGATAAGTAATGAGTCTCAGTCCAGAAAAACAAATGTATTGATCTGACTTGTAAAACAATGTTAATATTCTTCAAAGTAGTCGCCTTGGGCATCAACACATTGTTGCCAGCACGTTTTCCAAGCTTCATAGGCCCCACTGTAGTTCGCTGGAGTTATTCTAGTTAGTGCCTTCGTGACAGCGCTTTGGATGTCCGAAATATCGTCAAAATGATGACCCTTCTGACTTCTTTTCACCTTCAAAAATAGGAAGAAGTCCAATTCATTCATCAACTTACAGCAAACGTCCACTTGTCATTGCTTTTGCTCAGCAGTGAGCCTTTGGGGAACCAATTTTGAGCAAACTTTTCTCATCATCAAATCTTGCGTAACAATTTGGTGGACCATAAATTTATTCACAGAGACCTCGTCGGCGATCATTTGGAGACTTAAACAATGGTCAGAGTCCAGGAGTTCTTTCACTTTGGCCACCGTTTCATCCACACCACTCCTTGAAGGGCGTCCAGATCGTTCCAGGTCTTGAACGGATTCCCTCTTGTTTTTTAACTCATCAAACCACTGAAACACTTGAATTCTTGATAGAGCGTCTTCTTCGTAGGCCTCCATAATCATAGCAAAAGTTTGCGAAACAGTTTTTCCCAAGCAAAAGCTAAATTTGATTGCATATCACTGTTCTATTGAGCGATCTATCTTCAGCGTTTTCACAAGTGTCACAAGCACGTAAACAACGTTTATGTGAAGCACGACTTTCGCTGCGCTAGAGATCCGATGCAACTGCGTAATGGTTCTGTTGTTAGCTCACTACCAAACGACATGACTTTGAGAGTTACAGATCTAGATGAAATTCTGGATTTCGGTCAATTGCCACTAGATAGGAGCCCACGTAAAGCGGTTTGACTGCATAGGCCCTAGTTTGGGGCGTAATGGGGGTTCAAAGTTTCTAGTTTGGCTCCAGAAAAGCAATGGTTTTTCCTTTGAAATTAACCTTTTTTTACCCTTTTCTTAATATTGCATTGCAATATCGCCCAACTAAATGTATTCACAGTGTAGAGTAAATTGCACCGTCCCTACTTTATATTAACAAGAGACGCAACAGATGTTACAAGAGCAAATATTGTGCCAAAGTTTTAAATTGCAAGGAAAACTCTGTTGCAGTTCTGGAGCCAAACAAGCAAATTTAGGCCCTCCTTGGTCCCAAACTAGAGCCTAAGCACTCAAACTATTTTACCTGGGCTCATTCATATCTAGTACTAATTGACTTAAATCCAGAAGTTTATCCAGATTTGTGACTCAAGTTTTTGCTGTTTGAATCACACTAATTTGCAGGACCAGAATTGCAATGGCATTTGCATTGGATTTGAAACTTTGGGATAATATCTACCCTCTCAAAACCCATTTGGCATCTCTTGTGAGTACAACAAAAGAAGAGGGGAGGGGGGAGAGATTTATTCTATGTTGTGAATGCATTTAATTGGCTTATAGCACAATGCAAGAAAAGGGTAAAAAAGTTTAATTTGAAATGTAAAACCATTGCTTTTTTGGATTCAAATAACAACTTTGAACCTCCATTGAAGCCAAACTAGTACCTATACAGTCGAACCGCTTTACCTAGGTTCATATCTAGTGCGAACTGACCTAAAGACAGAATTTCATCCAGATCTGTGACCCCCCTTTGGTAGTCAGATCCCCCTATCATCATGTCGGCCGGTGGAGACCCCACTGCGAGCGACTTAGGCGCCGCGTGGCGGCCAGTCTCATTACTTACTACCGCACCCTGTATTGTCTCATTTAAGACTAAAAGTTTTCATCATCATTGTTGAATATAGCTCCTGACTAGTTCGCTTTTACGGGTCATACAATTTTGTAAACCTTTTCTTTAGCCTTGAAAAAGGATTATCTTTTAAATTTATTCTTAAGAGTTTAAAAATGTTTGTGTTTAGAAATTCTCTCATTAATATTTTTAAAAGTATTTATGGAGAAAATATAGAATAGTGAAATACAGAAGTTTTACATATTTATAGTTGTTTTAAAAATTATTTTGTGTAGATCACAATTTCTACTAAAACCTAAAATAAATAAAATTCCGAACAGTGCTGAAAATTGATCTTTTTTTGCTGCTCTGGAAAATTAATGACTGAATAGGGAATTTTTATTTAATTCACAATTAGATGTAGTATTTTAGAGCCATTCATATCATCAGTAAGAGACTAGTTGTTTTGTGCCATTGTAAGCAGGGCGGCGGAGTCGGGAGGAAAATGGCCGACCCCGACTCCGACTCCTGGATTTTGAAACGCCCGACTCAGACTCCGGATTTTTAAAAATTTATTTTTAATTGTATTTTTTTAACTCCCTCTCTCCCTTCAGAGGAAGGGGAAAAATCTCTAAACAGAGATTGAAATATTAATTCCTTTTTATGAAAATTTTGCATTTTGTTTTTTATTGTAAACCCAAGACACATACAATGTTAGAAATTCACTTTAAAAATCAAATTTTCCAATAGTTACGAGTTAAAAAGTGAGATGACTTAAAAATCCCTTTTAAAAAATATGAAAAGGATTATCCGTAATTTGCCCCCTTTAATGTTTAACAAATAGATATTGATCAAATCGCTTTCAATTTTTGGAAGTTGTAACTGGAGAGAAAAGCTTTTTTTTCTAAATCCAAGTTCTTGAGAGGTGGTGGTTTGCCCCGGGTTGACACTCATCTGGTAGATGACATCCAAAGTTAATTTCAGAGTTTATAAAAAATATAAATACTTTAATTCTGAAAATTTTCGCGAATATATTTTAAATTATTTTTCATCAATAAAATTTCAATGAAAATAGAGCACATATACGTCAGGAGCTAATTTTACACAAAATGCGGCGGTATACAAATTTGTATGAATAGCTTTTACTATACCTATATTTCTTCTTCGCTAAATTTTTAATTTAAATTTTATTGGCTGCTTTAGAATTAACCCTACTATGAGGATTTTAAGATTAACTGCAATTATTGAGTGTTTTAATCAAGAAATTATTTACACTTATTTTGTTCCATACTTTTTAGTGAGAACCAAGCTTATAGAAGTAGTCTTAATAAAGAAAAAAACATTAGATTATTCGGTAAACACTCAAGCTAGCTGATTGCAATAATGGTAGTTATTTTCTCATTAGTATCTTTTTATACATGTGATTGAACCAATTGGTAGTCAGTTTTTAAAAAATGCAAGGAGAGTCAGTGAAAAGGAAAGAAAAAAAGAAGCCTGGAGTCGGCATATTTTCTAATGACTCCGACTCCTTTACCCCAAAATCAGTCCAACTCCGACTCTTCGACTTCGACGCCACAGCCCTGATTGTAAGTGTTGAATAAAAAATATTTATTCTGAAATTCTTTAAACTTTGTTTCTGCTTTGCTATCTTGCTTTAAAAGTGTGTGAAATACGTCATGATTCTTACAGACCTATGGCTATCCTGTGAATCAATTATTTGAGCTACTTTTGGAAATAAGGGACCAATACAATGAGATACTTATGAGAAAATGGACCAAAGTTTTTAGGAAAATTTTTGACTCGGACAACTACCATCCAATTGAAGTAGAAACACAAGAAGCATATGATGAAGTTATTAATAGATTTCCATATCATGATGAAGAACTAATGTTGGTAAGAAAATGTTTAACTATTCTTTTTAAGAGAACAATTAAATAAATAAAAGAAAAGTATTTTATTTCCAATTTGATATTTTTAGTTAGGTTTTGAAATTTCTGTTTTCTACTAGGGGGCTCTGCCCCTGCTCGCTGACGCTCACCAACCCCCAAAAATTGCTTCGCAATCTTATTTGATTCGTAAAGATTTAAAATTTCAATTAGAAAGAAACAGATTAAAAACAAATAATGAGCTCTTTTTGGAACGAAAAGCACCCTTTCCCTGAGTTTCAAAATAATTTGTACCAACTTGGCAGAGCGATGAGGGCTAAGAGGCTCCTGAGCATTGCAAAACTGCAGTTGTGTTGGTTTGAAAAGTTGCTTTCACATTCGTGGTTTCTATTAATATATTTTGCTCTTTAGCTTGGGGCTTGAATTGAGTTAAGACTAAAATTTTCCGTTAAAATCGAAACCCTTAAAATTTGTGAGTAAGAAAGAAAAAAACAAATAAATCAAAAAATACATAACTATGACATCACCAAATAAATCATCAATAATTTGAATAGAAGTGAGATTTTTTGAACTTATTAAAATGCCTTGTAACTTTTTTCTTTGGAGATGGAAGCTAAGTTTTTCGACTGTAGGTCGAGTTAGATCTGGAATAAAAAAACAGCTCTTTTCAGTAGTATCAAAAAGAAAACTGTTGGACAATTCCTTCAATTTTTAATGATAGATTTAATGAAGAAAGTAGTGCCTAAATTTTAGCTAAGCCTAAAAAAGTTCGAGCTAAAGACGCAAATAACTCCCTCCATATCTAAGTTAGAGTGCTGAAACAAACTGCATAAAATGCGGAAAATTCTACCCTTTCCAATGATATATAATATTAATATGTGCAAGTAATTTTTCACCCCTTTAATAGGCAATTTACGTGAAATTTGAGCTTAAAAAATTAATTACAAAGAAACTAATTCTGAATTTGAAAAACAAAACCCCAGGTGCAAGCCATCCCCATTTTAATTCATAGGTACATATAATAGACAAAATTACAGAACTTAAAAGTTTTTTAGCATAATATGCATAGTTTAATCAAAAATATTGTGAAAAAAAAATTCAAAAGTATGGTTTTGATTTTGATGCTGCTGGAGCCACTTAAATAGAGCTGATTCTGCTTCAGGAAAGGTACACATCTTCATTCATTTCAAGTTCCAATTCATGGATTCTACCGCTTTAGAAGTTTCACTTTTTCTTCTAATATCATTGACAGAGTACTTGCTTTGACATCTTTAATAGTAAAGAAAACTCACTCTGTCTCTCAGGAACTTATCAGCAAATGATCGAACTAAATAATGAAGGGGAGCACATCTTAACTCAGGTCGACCTTTGAATCAAGGTACAATCAATTGACTGGACAACTTGACAGCTTAAAAGCAAATTCCTAGTCCAAAAATATGGTAAAGTGTAAACAGTACAGTACAACAAAAGAAAGCAAAGAAAGCAAGCTAACATAGTTCCGCACGTGTAACTCCTTTCTCACGCACTGGCTCAACAGGTGTCCTTCTTGCTTTAGAGGTCTATTGTGCAGAAATTTCAAGTGAAGTTGAATTAATTTTTCTCTTATAGTCGCTTGTTTCTTTTTTTTTTTTTTTTTTGTTCTTCCAAAATAAATTTCGAGTCATCTTCGAAAGAACTTCGAGTTAAAGGAAGATAACTTCGAGATATTGAGAATAATTAGCATGTAATTAAAGACGAAGGGGTCGGGACTTGATAAAAACTTCGAGTTAAAGTAACATTCGAGTTATCAGACTTTGAGTTATCGTAAATTAATTGTATATTTGATTGCTCTGAAGCTTGAACTGATAATTTTACATATACTTGTTTCTTTTTCTACATATTAAATTTTACTTTTGAAAAATTTATTTTCTAATTTAAAAAGGATATCAGTAAGCAACATATTTACAGTAAACTTAATTTTAGTTTTTTCATTTTTTAATGAATTGCTGCAATCCTGATTTTCATGCATCTATAATACGTTATTTTCATGTATCTTGATACATGAAATGCTATAAAATTTTGATGATTCTTTGTAATGAGAGTGATTTTTTTTTCTCTACAGGCTCCATTTCCAAAAAAATTTCCCTTTTCCCAATTTGTTCCTGAAGTTTATGATCAAGTTAAGGAATTCATTAATGCTTGCTTAAAATTTTCACAAGATTTGAATCTCACGTGAGTAAATCAAGTTTGCTATTTTCTGTTCGATAAACATTCATTGTAAATTGTGAAAACTTGCTATTTCATTTGTGGGAAAGTGACCTCGTTTAAACACGAGGCTTTCCACATCAACTGACTTGATTTTTCAAATCCTCCCGGCTCAATCAATTTCGAGTTGGAAGAAATTTCATCGAGGGGTAGAGATGCCTTTGAAGTAAACCTATCCAAAGTTTCAGCTTCCGAGATCCAAATCTTGAAAATCTAATGTCTCCCCGCGAAAAAAAAAGGCTCAAAAATGGCAGATCAACTTTGTGAGACGAATTGACATGTTTAGTCTTAAGTTTGCAGAAAATTTTATCAGACTGCAAGTCTGAGATTTTGGGAGTTTAAAATACATTTGTCTGGAATACATTCTAGTATTTTGTGGGTATGAACTCATTAGATTTTGTGTAGCACTCACGTAAACTCATGAAAAAGTGCAATGAGGAAATTTTTCTTATATTTTCAAAGGCTGCTAAAAGACTTGTTTTTAATGGGTTAAAGTTGCAGAATCTAAATATTGATTTTCTAAAAGATAGTGTCATCCAAAGTAGCTCACAAAACTGTTCACATAAAAAACAGCCTATTTTCAATGTGCTGTAGCTCAATTTTGTCAAATTGCATCTTTTCATTAGTACCATTAGAAAGAACAGATTTTATCCCTTTCAAATAGGTTTTTTTCCCAATGGTGTTCTTTCAGTTAAGAATGAAACAATGAGCTTGTGAAATACTGCCTGTCGTAAGAAATAGCCATGTTTAGGCTAAGGTTGCAGAAAATTTTATCACACTAGAAGCCTGAAGTTTTGGGATCTTAAAGTACTTTTGTTTTCAATATATTCTAGTATTTTTGTGAGTTTGACTTTTGTGTAGCACGCGTGTTTAGTGCAGTAATGGCAGTGGGGACATTTTTTCAAGGATTTTAGGTAGTCAAATATTCTGAATAAAAATAATTTCAAAGCTTGTTTTTGTAATTCTGTTGTCAAAACAAGGGTTTAAAAATGAGGTGGAAAAATTCTGTTGTTCACGAGAAAAGCTCGTTTTACAATGTTATTAATGCAGCATATTTGAATGTATTTTTGATTGTACTCATCTAAAATCTCCTTTTTAATTATTTTTGTTGCTAGGTCAGAGTAACAACAGCCCCTCCTAACTGCACCCCAATATATATGTTAGTGCATTGAATTGAAATTGATTTTTTTTTGTTGACTTTCTGAGTAGATTCATTTTTGTTTTACAAGTCATAATATAAATAATTTTGCTTTTGTATTTCAGTCAAACAGAAGTCCAAGACATGGTTAGAAAATCAACAAATTTACTACTTACAACTACTCTGAGTGGTTGTCTCTCTAACCTTATTAAAAGTTCAAATTTAGGGCTGTTACAAGTAAGCTAAATGTTTGTTCTATACATTATGTATTAATTCATTTTGGGACATATGGACACTTGTGTTTAATTTATGGATCATTTCAGACCCTGCATAATTTCTTCTCAGTTAAATATTTAAAAAAATAAATAAACACTGAAATAAGTAATTTAAGTGAAGGTAATAAAAATTTAATATTTAAATAGTATTTAATGGTAGATATTTTGTAAATCACTTTTTTCCCTTAAGTTTCTAATTTTTTAAGTTGATATTAATGCTGTGAGATCCTTTTACAACAAATATCAATACAAAAAAAAAAAAAAAAAAAAAAAAAAAAAAATCCATTTTAATGAAATGAATTTTCAGTCCCTATTTAATATCCATTATTGTTTGAGTTACGACAAAATTCTCAATAAACAGAATTTGTGGTCCCTTGATGTTCATTGTAATGGAATTTCACTCTAGAAGCATATCTTTTAATTTATGTGTTGAGGCAAAGGGGCTGGATCTTTGTTTATGCATTGAATTTGTAGTTTTGAAAAGATATAATAGGATTGAAAACACTTTATAATCTATAAAAAAATTGTGTGCAATTTTGTTTAAATATTTTCAAGTATTTTTTATCCTCTTTTTTTGATTATTATGCTATGAACTTAAATTATTATGCTATTGCTCCCACAGTCTAAAAATGTTGATTTCTTTAATAGTCTCAAAATGTGTTTTTTATGTTTTATTTATCGTAAAAATATTCCTTGAACAAGAATTTTTATCTTATAAAAATTTTCAATTTCAATATTTTCAGCTTATACAAATTACTATTAACACAAATCATCTTGAGGATGCAAGTGTTTATTTGGAAGATTATATTTCTAGTGTAACTGGGTAAATATTCCATGTTATTTTCTTATTTGTTTTCAATATATTTGAGCAGAATAAGACATCTGTTCTAAATACTTTTCAAAAGAATATGCACACTTTCTTATTTTTTGCTTGCTTTTTATTGTTTATGATTTGACTGTTCAGAAAATGATTTTTTTCAATAATTTGTAACTGTTTTAGCTTACAAGTATTGCTGATGATTTTGTTTACACACACAAATTGTGAGAAATGATTTATTGTTGTATAAATGATAGTGTGATTTTGCTTTTACTTCCTTTTACAAAGTAAAGAAAGTATTGTATTCGCAAAAAAATTTTTACCCAAAAATCAGCCTTAATTTTCATTCTGCTCGCCCCCACATGAAGATTGAGTTTTTTTTTTAAACCCGACCACAAATAGATATATACCTAAGAACATATAGATATCCATTAGACACCCAGAACGTATAGACGATCCATTTTCACGATCCCTGAATTAATTACAATGAGTTTTCTCGTGACGTCTGTATGTATGTGCATATGTGTGTGCATATGTATCTCGCATAACTCAAAAACGTTATGTCCTAGAAAGTTGAAATTTGGTACGTAGACTCCTAGTGGGTTCTAGTTGTGCACATCCTTTTTTGGTTGCATTCGGATGCTCCAAAGGGGGTCTTTTACACTTTTTTTTTGGGGGGGGGGATATTGTTAATGTCAATGCAAACTCAAATGGGGTTATAATTTTGCAAACACTTTGCGAAATATCGCCAAACTTTTTTGCCAATGTGGCAAAAAATTTGGCATTTTTTTAAAAATCTGGTTTCATTTTGGCTACTATTGGTGACATTAAGAGTTAACCATTAAATCACTTTAAAATGTCCAATATTGGAAAAATTAATCTGTATAAAACGTTTTTTGGCTTCAGTTCGCATCAAATGTGGGGTAAAAGTATAAAAGTATTTAAAGTCTTTCTTTGCTTACTCTAATGTACTATTATCATTAAATTGGCTTAAAAGGAAGTCATGTGATGCACACATCAGCTTTTTTGCTTTTTAAATTCTTCTGAGAAATAACTGTTCTGTGACCTTCAAATTTAATTACATGGGTTTAGTATAAAAGCATTTTTGAATTATTTTTATAAATAATTTCTATTCTTTTTGCAGGTTAACAAGCGACTCCTTCCATGTTGCAAAGCTGCAAAGTCGGTCCATGTTCAAAGTATGTTTTTACTTTTTTCTTAAGATGCATTTTTACTACTCAATTTTTAGACTTTTATTTTGATCACAGTTATGGTGTTATTATTTACTCTTAAAAAGACTGTTATTATATGCATACTTTGATGAATCTCTTTTGGATATAGTTTTCTTTACTTAAAAACATGACCTTTAAGTTTAATGAATGATTTTTTTTTTATTCTGTGTGTTTGTGTTGTAAACAATTTTTAATAAATTCATTTCTGTAAGAGGATCTTTCTGTATATTATTCTTATTTCTCTTTTGTCTTCAAAAACCTATTATGAAAAAATGTATCCATCATTCTAGTAATTTCAAAATTCTTAAATATCAGTTTGCAATTTTGAATTTTAAGATTTCTTGATGCTTTAAATACTACTACTAACAATAATAATAAAATGTTTTTGCTGCTGTCTTATGCAAAAGAAATCTACTAAATCTCAATTTAAAAAAGCATGAAGAGAATTTTAAGTGCTGATTTAAAAAATATTAAAACAAAGTCGGAGGAGGGGGGGGGGGGCAAAACAATCTCTTGCTCTTGTTTATACCCTCCTTTTTATAACCCATTATCTGCTTTTGGGGTAAAACTTGACATAGCTTTATGTATCTTGTTTTTGTTGTAATTATTATTTTCCAGTTGAGTCCATCCAAATCCTTTTGTTTTTGGAGTAACTAAATGCATATTATAAATAAAGTA
Organism: Uloborus diversus; assembly: GCF_026930045.1. Classification (NCBI taxonomy): domain Eukaryota; kingdom Metazoa; phylum Arthropoda; class Arachnida; order Araneae; family Uloboridae; genus Uloborus; species Uloborus diversus. The sequence continues at coordinate 132,663,916 of NC_072737.1, forward strand.
GTTACACCACTTTTTCTGAAACTACCTCGAACCTTTTAAATACCAGCAAAATTAAAACAGCAAAAGATAGGAAACAAAATAGCACTAAAATTGGTAAAGAGGTAATCTAAAAGTAAAGTTTTTGAAGTTTTCAATATTTTTCAAGCTTATATTATGGGGAAAATAATAACTATTGTCCTTACATTTTGTAACGTAGCAATTGTTTCAACACATGTTTTAACAGATCTTTCTTCATTTTTGTATTTGTACACTTTTATTTCATTCTTCATTTTCATCCACTACAGATTAGAATGTTTAGTATCTAATATTTAATAATCTTTATGTGTTTTGTAGTTTCTGATTTGTTAGATTCTTTTCAAAAGTTCCAAAGTTATAAAATAATTTTTCTAATGTCATAATATTGAACAAAAATGGAATGAAATATCAGCAACGTTCTGTACTTTCCATGTGCATCTGTCGACAAAAAAAAAAAAAAAAAAAAAAAAAAAAAAAAAAAAAAAAATTAAATTTATTCTGTTTTTAATTATGTATTAACAGCCCCCCCCTCCCTTAAAAAATCCCCGAATTTTAAGAAATGCAGATTAAAAAAAAAAAAAAAAACTTGTTTACAATTTTTTTCAGCACAAAAATTTAGTGATTCTATCTGCTATAATTAGAAGGCAATTGGGGGGGGGGGGAGGTTGCAAGTTTTTTAGAAGCTTTCCACTTCTACTTGTGAGGTAAAAAGAGCCTTGTGGAGCAAGAACTGATCTTCCCCCTGAAGATGTGCCAGCCCTTGCTTCATGTATGTTTTGTATTTTTATGTGTTATTTCGTACTTCATTGTATTGATTTTGTCTGTATTGTATATATACAGTGTGCCAAAAAACGTAGTACATAGTAAACTTAATTTGTTAAGGGGTAAATAATAAAAATCAATTCCCCTCCCACCAAAAGTTTTTGACACCTCCCTTGCTGCTAGATCACAAACTTATTACGGATATCTGTTAATTATTATGAAAGTTTGAACTTTGGACCAATAAATTTCTCAGTGTTTCAAAATACTAAATGATATCTTTTGTATTGTTTAAGGATTCTCGTGCAGATGCTGAATCTCAAATTTATGAAAAGTTAAATGAGAAAATAGATGAATTTTTGGAATTAGGTAAGGATCATATCTTTAAGTTTTAAACAGTAATTATGCTTTTGAACTACACTAACATTATATTATTTTAAAATTTCAGCTAATTATGATTGGCTCCTTAATGAACCGGAAGGTCAAGCTAGTAGTTACCTAAGTGATTTAATAGCTTTTTTGAAAAGCACTTTTGAAGCATTCACCAATCTTCCAGTAAGTTTTATTTTACTCATGCATTTTTGTGTCACAGAATCAGAAATAAATGACTGTTTTTTACCCCCATCATATTTTTTGTATGATCAAAGAAACTGGTGTCAATAATTCATTGCTTTGGAATGAACATACAGTCGGCCCTCATTATAACGACCACTCATTATAAAGACTAATCCATTATAACGACCAGTGGTAACAGTCCCAAATTTGTTCCAGTGAACTCTATGTTAATTTGTTTCTGCTATAACAACCGCTCTGCATCATTTAATCCAATACAGTGACTGAATTCAGCGATTCACACTATTCCTGGTGTTTTTTCCAATGCTACTAATATGTAACTTGAAATGACCTTCATTACCGTTTACGGACTGGAAGAAGGTGAAGATTACAAAGTGGGTATCCTTACATCTTTGCATCTTTCTAAATCAGCATGGAATTCAGAAAAGACCATCAAGAATTGTCTCCACCACCACTATGTTGATTTTAAAAAGCAAAGGAAAAATGCTTAAACGATTTTTCAGGCAATCCAAGATGAAAATTTCGATGAAAAAGATGAAATGCTGTAAAAAATTTCTAAAAAAAATGAAATTGGTAGAAGTGTTAAACTTTAACTGTTATGCTAAAATCAATTATGATTTAGAATGTGTCAAACTGTGTCTGTCAGAAAATGAAGTACCTCTCGATATTGTGCATAAAAACAAATTAATCAGATGAAGAAGAAGAAATTGAGACCAAAGTTTCCAGTATGAAAAATGTTTCAATTGCTCGAGAGACTTTTTAGTGTTTCTTTGAATGGAAAATTATGTTTTGCAAAAATCATATGTGCTAAAAAGGAAAGCAACTCTTTCTGATTTTATCTTCAGAAAATAAATGATTTGTAAGTACTGTAATACAATTTTTCCTATATTTTCTACTTAGAAATATTTTGCACCCATAATTAAAAATGAAAAATCCCATGATAAAAAATAATTTGAACATTTTACTGGAATCTTTAAAAAAGTGCCAATTCTATTGGAACAATGGAACATACATGATGCATGTGTTTATTTTAAAAAAATTCTATCTCTTATAATGACCACTCATTATAAAGACCTTTTTCTCTGGCACGGAGATGGTCATTATATCGAGCGTCAACTGTATTTGCTCTGTTGAGTATGTTTGAACTGCAACTGCAAAAATATGATTAACATTTTTCTTTATTCATTTTATTTATTTTTATGTTTTGTCATTATCTTCATTGTATATAAGCTTGTATAAATTGCTTTTATATTCCCTTGGACTTTAAGAAAGTGTTATGATCAAGGATCAAATAAACGATTAAAATAATGCTGTGCAAAAATATGGTATTCCTATGCTTCAAAGTTACAATCCTTTTTCTAGGCAGGAAAAAAAATCTGGGCTTCCGATAGGAAGCAACGGTCATAAAGAAGCCCCTATCTTTGTTGAATATGTTCTTTATTTAAAATAAAATGTAATTCTTTTTTCTTTTAATTAAAGGACAAAGTTGCCCAGACAGCATGTATGTCATCATGTAAGCATATCGCAACTGCGTTGATGCACTTCCTCTTGGATAAGGAAGTAAAATATGTCTCAATGGGTGCTCTGCAGCAGTTCAATTTAGATGTTATGCAATGTGAATGTAAGAAAAAGTTCATATTTACAATGCTAAATTACAAAATATTTTTTCCTAAATTCATCCTCATTACACATTTTTTTATTACTTTATATGAGACAGGGAAAGCACAGGAAGAGATGTAAGTTTCCTTTTTTACATTTTGAGTGAAACAAGTTAAGTACCTATTAACACTAGGTAGGAATTCATAGAAAAGTCTTTCTAAATCACGCTGTATAGCAGGGCCTGTCAGGGCTGCTATTAACATCTCTTTAAAATTTTGGCACTTACACCCTTTTTCTTCAAAGTGCTTCATGTATTTGTTTTTAAATACAGATAATGTTATTTGTATTGCATAATTGCAATCTAAGTGGACTTAACCAAAAATATGTTCCATTATATTTTCAACATTAGGTATTGTATATGTTGTATGAAATTGCATTTAACAATTCATGTTCATAAGATGGGGGGTTATTTTTTGTGTATTCTTGTAACTTATGTTTAAAGTAAATTGGTAAGTTTAGTTCTTATTTGGTAAGCTTAGAAATTTCAAAGTCAGTTAGTGTTGCATATTGGTCAAAGTATAATAATTGTTATTGAATGAATTATGTATTAAGCGAGCTTTGGAGTCCTTAAAAAGCAATAATTGAAATGTTATGCAATGAGTAAATCCTAGTTGCTCCAATTCGTATTTGTTCAAAATGAAATTGTACATTTCAAATTTATAATGGGAAAATTTAGTATTGAAGGACCTTTATTTTCTCTCTCTTTAGTATTTGCAAATTGTGTTCCTGTGAGAGGTTTTGATGAAGATATTTTACTAATGTGTTTTGCTGAATTAAGACAAGTAAGTTTTTTTGAAACTATAAAATTAATAAAAATTCATTTTTATTTTAGAAAATTTAATGCAATTTATATTTTTTGAAATTTAAGTCACTTTATTTTCTGTTTTGATGGTTTTCAGTTGCTAGATCTGTTTACTGAATGGGACTGGTCTAACTACTTCCATGAATATGGCCAAGAAACTAGCAAATATTTACGGGTTAACCCTCAGACAGCTATCATATTACTAGAAAAGTGAGTTGCATAGAGAAGTTGATTAATTTCTCTTTCATCAAAGTCCCAAAATTAAGAGATTTTCAATCATGTCTTTTGTCAAAGATTTATAATTTTTGTATTTTATGGTAAAATTTGTATTTAAAAGTAAGATGAAAAAAATAATGTAGTTTGTTGTTTTAAGTGATTTAACATAGTATTGAAAATGTGCTGTGTTTTAGCTCTATTGATTTTCATGCATTGTCATATTATAACCTCTAAAATTAAATAAATGAGATAAAGGGGGAGGGGGGACTTACGACCATTTCTGTACTTATAGTCTTGAAGTATAGATTCTGGGGGACGTTAAATATGCTTGTGGTCACTAAGTCCTCCCAGTGAAACAAAACCTCTGGGTGTGCTGGACCAGGGATTGCTTGGCTTCTGGTCTGGATAAAAAAAAAAATCAGTTGTCTTCAGGGTCCCACATAACTGGTTAAACCACAAGTAGTGGTAGGTGCAGAGGACCCTGTAGTGAAAAGTATATATATGAAGTATTTATGCAATAAAATTGCCATGCAATAGTATTTAGGTTTGTAGAATTTCCCCCCTTAAGAGATTTTTCAACATTTTGCTGAAGTATATTCACATAGTTTCGTCTTAACAAGGTTTTTAAGGGTCAGCAAAATTCTGGAATTGTCTGGAAATTTTATTTGATCAAAAAAGTTAGGGAAAATTATTGTGTCAAAAACCTGAAAAACTTTATCTTTTGCGTCATAAACTTCTGCCACTTGTAGTTTATTATATTCTTTAGCCATTGCATAAAAACCAGAGTGGACATGCACATTGGCATGTGAAGTAGAGTACAGTGCCCACCGTTTATTAAAATCACATTTGTTCTGAGGACATTTGATTTTATAAAGCAGCTGATTTTATGAACTAGCATGCTTACACTCACTTAAAAAAGGAAAGTTTTTTGAAGTTTAAATATTCTAAAAACAGAACAAAATACTTCATTTTTTTTTTGTTTCAAGTGTTTCAAAATATAGTTGATGTTTTAAACATAAGGTACATTTTATTTTATTTGAATAAGGATCTTAAACACCAATACGCCTATATTTTAACAGAATTGGAGAATAAAGATTGAAAGAGTTTACAAAATGTTTTATAACTTTCAGCATTATATTTTCTTTTTTACTCTTAAGTGCATGGTATAACATCAAGCTCTTTTCTGACATCTATTCAAGAGGGAAAACTTTGCACTGAGATTTCTTCATCTTCAGAGCCAGATTCCTTCACTTCTTAGTGTTTCTTTATCAATTTTTTAAGTATGATGTTCAAAAATGATTTTATAAAACGGTGACGGTGATTTTATTAAAGGAAGATTTTAACATGTTTTGATATTGCAATCATTCTGTTCTTACAGATATTTTAAAAAGTGACTGATTTTATAATCTAGTGATTTTATTAGTGGCGGGTACAGTACTTACCTAAAGACATACTGTGTTAGCAGAAAGAAGCATTAAAGGATTAATACTAAAGTTCTGATAGCAAAATGCTTAGTAGTTTTTTTTTTTTTGCATGTGTTTCAAATGAAATCATAATTTTAAATTCATGCTAAAAAGCCACAAATTCAAAATCAGGTTAGAATCATGTACTTTTTTCTGGTAAACTTGGAAAAATCAGGGAATTGCATTTCTGAAAGTCAGTGGGAACCTTGCTTAAGTACATTTTTTCATGACAAAATGTTTCTTGGTCATATAAAAACGCACACTTCTAAATTTGCAGTAGTACATATCATGAAATGAAATGTTTAGTTTAACTTCCTAGTGTCTACTCACCTAGAGAATTTTGAGAAATTTTTCAAATGCCTGCAAAAGTTAAGAGAAATATTTAATTCATGAAGTAAGTCCAGTAAATTTTCAATTCCCAAGGAAAAAATAAAATTTAAAACACTGCTTTTATTTCTTTTAACTGGAGTAGTTTATAATGTTTCTATTTCTACTCATCAGTGTCAATTGCTTTTTTGTAAAGCAACATTTTTATTTATAAAGATAATGCATTATAGAAGTTGGGTATTGAAACTTTTTTTTTGTGCGCAAAAAAGAGTGCATTTAAGTAGAAATGTTTGTTTTTTGTATATAATATCTATCTATAGTACAGTCAAACCTCCATAAATTAAACTTCCACGTATCATAGTTTCAAAAAATCAAACTGTTAGGCAAATCTCAATGTTCATTACACAAAAAACTTTTTTTTGGAGGTAGTGGGACATTTGATTTAATTTTAGAACGTTTGCCTCACAAAAATTCAAGTCCAGAGAAGGAAGTTTAAAGATTGTCATTATGAACCCTGCCTGTCAGTTGAGATTAAAGGGTGGTCAAACAAAATGGAAAAATTTATGAATTTTAGAATCAAACAACCAAGTCGCTTTTGATTTTATCTAGTGACTTGTCCTGTAAAACCAATTTCTAGCTGTAACTTTTTTTTTTCTGATAGCAGATTTGGAAATAAAGAACAACTAGGGTTCAGTGAAAATTTCCAAGCCATCAAAAACTGAAATGTTAGAGACATTTGAAACAATATATCTTGGAATTCAGTTCTCCAAAAATGTTCCTGATGAGGTTTTTAGTAAATTGAATAAATGCAAGCATTTATTTAATGAATTTTTAGCCATTGACATCAGATGCATTTTCAAAAACACATAAGTTAAAATTTGAACTCTGAATTTGCTTTTTAATACTGCTTTACCATAAAATTCTTTAAATAACACTTGTCAACGAAAAATAACTTTTTGTCTGCATCCTGGTTTTAAATAGTCAATTTCTACTTATTTTGGGTTGAGAAAAACGAATATGGTAGTGGATTTTTTTTATTAGCTTTTGTTTTCAAGATACATAAAAGCCCACTGGAGAAATGTGCACAACAACCACACATAGATTTAAAGGTAATGTTAAATAGCAAAAAATAATCCTGTGCAATAAATGTTATTAAATAGGTCCTGTTTTATTAAACAATACTTATTTTTTAGAAAGCAGTGGTTGTTTTGTGCTTGCTGCTGTAAACGCTTCATTTTTTATTGTTTTTTGTACGTCAAAGAAGGACCATCTCTTGTTATAGTGCAGCAGCATTTGGTGAGCATTAACTCAGCACAATGACCCTGAAATCTGCGTTCCATTGTAAAGATATCTTGGTGAAACCTTTCCTCATGCTCATAGCTTTAGTTTTTAAACCAAATATCCTGGAAGAAGTGAACAAAATAAGAGTTTCAGAGACACACACCATTCATCAATGGTCACTTAACTTTGTCAGGGTTGTTTGGCCAACTGTTTTTTGTTCTTGTCTTCTCTGCTGCTTAGAAGTACTTGTAATACACCCTGAAAGGGTTCTTGGGTGTTTTTTTCTCCCCTCGATTTTTTTCTTCAAAAACAGTGATTTTCATAATTGCACGTATTTGAAGGGCCGTTAAAAACTCTCCTTAACCTTAGCTTCAATATATCTTGGAAATTTCCTTCTAAGGTATTGGAAATTTGTCTTTTTTCACCGCTTTCACGAAGCTCTTAATTATTTCCAGCAGAATGAGCATGGGTGGAAGCAGAAATGGGTAGATCTACTTAGAGGCTGATTTTGGGCATTTCTCTTCTCTGAATTTAAATATCTTGAAATCGATTTTGGTTTTATGTAGTGATATTTTCTATCCTTACCAGGGGTCGAAGTTTAGAAGACAGTCAGTCCCATGGAGGATGTTTCTGTCAGGAAAAAAGAGCATTAGTGAAATTTCACAACCCTAGTTGGCTCTGTATCTTGAAACTAGAGCTAATCTCACCTTTTTATGGTGATTTTCATGTTTAGCGAGGCAAAATACTTCCGAAATAGCTATTTTTGAGTCGAATGCATTTTTGGTGTTGACTAGTGTAATCAAAGAATGAATATTTTGAGTGAAGGGCATACTTTCAATGATATTTTTTCTTGTAGGATTTAAAATTAAATCAAGTCCTCTTCAATTGCATGTCTAGTTCAATGTAAAAAAAAAAATAAATAAATAAAAACATGTTTTTGCTTTTATTGAATCAAGACTAACAAACATGATTCATACAAGCAGTGGTCACTATATAAGTATTTTGATCTTTATCAATCATATTAAAAAAAAAAAAGTTCGTAAAACTAAAAGCTGATTCGTAATCTACTCTATAACTCTGAATGTATGAATATTATGTTTTATTTATAAGTTCATTTTAATTTTATTCATATGTATGTATTATCTTATTCTAGGATTCGAGAAGCAGACAAAAAGAAAAATTTGTTTTCAGCTCTTAAGAAAAATGAAAGAGATAAAAAGAAGCTTCTAGAGACAGTGTTAAAACAGTTGAGACAATTAACTAGCAATGGTGTTTCATAGTGCTATCAAATTATTTATTTTTTAAATCATTGCTAATGATGGAGTGAATTAAGACTTTCTTGTTAGAGATGCCGCATATTACATAATTTTTTAAGTCATTATGTAAAAAACTTGTAAATTCATATGTATATGCAGTTGAAACAAAATTATACTTCGAAGTACCTTATTTTTATATAGGGTTTTCATAGTCATCAACTGTAAAAAGTAAATAAACTATTCATAATTGTTTCAAATTTGATTTGATGGCTTATTCTTTTATAAGCATAAGCAACAGTACTTAAATGCAGTTTTTAAAATCATATAACATTTAATTTCTAATTTAAGTACACTAGTTTTCCTAAAATCAATACATTTTTGTTAAGTAGCACTTTAACCACCATTTAAAAGAAATAAATAAAATTAAAAAAAAAAATGCAGATCATAAATATTAAAGTAACTTGACTCATAATCAAGAATATTTGAAGCAAAAATTTCATTTCATGAATTTTAAGAACAGTGCAGTTTTTTCCTCCTAAACGAATTCAATATGTATACTAGGGCATGTCATAAAAATGCATGTTTTTTTTTGTTTTGTTTTTGGGTGTCCATTTTCCTATGTGTTTATCAATTTGGAGCTGATAGGTAGAAAGAAGTTTTGGGAAAGCAATTTTTGCTACCAGAACACAATTTTTACATATAATTCCGGGTTCTCTTTCAAAAACTCCGAATTCAAATGCTTAAAATTTTTGTACGAATACTATTTAAATGCTTTCTTACAACTCTTTTTTCTCATTTCTTTGATTAATTACATACCTTTAGTATTTAGTTGGTGCATAATACATCAAGTTTCGTGAAATTAACTAAAAATAGAGTTATGCATTTAAGTTTCTTTTAAAAGTTTGAGTTTCTGCTTTTTACTTTAGTAAGTATAAACATTTTACACAAAAAGAAAAGCATATTGAAGTATAAAATAATTTTATTCTAGCTTTGTATAAATAAAATGTATATACATAAGTGAACTATATACAAAATACTGAGCATACAAAAAGCATATCTTACAAAACTATCACAGCGTAGTGGCACTACTAAAATTTAATGTAAAAAAATAAGAGAAAAAAATTGCAATATATGAAATTTTGCATATGAGCACATGATACGAAAATTAGAAATAGCACACAAAAATGTTTCAAAAACGACAAGAATAAATTTCAAATTTGATTAAAATCTATGCTTATTTTAACAGCTGAAAAAAAAAAAGTTTGTGTTTAACTATTTTAATTACTTTTATTTCAAAAATCATATGATTTAAGTATTGAGCAATGAAAAAAATACAGCTAATACACAAATTCTCAGTGATATAAAATTTTGCTGAAAAGGTAAAAGTTACAACAATTTGACTAAGGTTTACTGCAATTCATTTCCAAATTTTGGGAAGAAGTTTCTAAATTATAAATGAAAGAAAAAGACCCCCATGTAAAAAAATTTAGGAATACTTATAGCTAATAATATAAGTATCACAAACTTCAAATATTTTTCAACAGATGTTGTAAAACTGTTTCAGTAATCTGAACTTTAAAATAAGTACCATTGAAAAATAAGCTGCGAAAAAAATTTTGTACTAAATATTACGAAGGAAAAAAATATATATAGTGACAATTTCAACAAAAATATTGCAAGGATGTGGAATTTTTTATACTTGACAAAATTTTCAACTTATAGTAAAGCTAATAAATTACTAAACTGCTATATAGTTTATCTGTTTGGTAACAATAATGCAGTACTTAGGTAATGTTTCTCTGCAAATTCATGAAACAAACTAAATTTTTAAAAGTTAAGTTTCCATAGACAAGATTTCATTTTTGGGTTTTGGTTTAAAAACCGAATTCATAAGCTTTTTTTTTTTAAAAAAAATGCTGGTTTAACAGCCAATAATTATGCAGGGCTTGCATTATCTCTTGACTTCGTCATACATTTTTTCTTTTGTATATTTGAAGGGTTAACTTGTGCAAGTTTCAAATAATTTTTACAAAGGAGATATTATAATTATTTAATTGCTAATGCCATCGTTATTGCTACATCCTTCAAAAAATATGATTTAAAATTAAGTTAGGTGTTTAAATTGATCCCAATTGAATTGATTATTTTAAAAACCAGTCAAGTGCCAAGTTTTTAAAACTTCATAAAATCTTTATCATTATATTCAAATTTTCCAGTATGGTTTAATGGAAGTGATGCACGCTAATTCTTTTTGTAAAAAGCATTGCAATGCGCACTGAACAATGTAATATTACAATAAGATTTTTTCTTGAAATTAGAAAATTGAATTTAGCAAAGGGAAAAACCCTCAATTTTTATTCTTTAATTTAATGGTTTGTTCCCCCCCCCCCCTTTTTTTTTTTAAATTTTAGATCATGCCAATAGGATTTTTAAAAACATTAATTTTTAGTGTAAGCTTATTATATCACATAACATATTAAACAGAAGTAGTAGATAAAATTAGTCAAAAGTGTATCAAAATGTAATTTGGAAGAAATTAAATGACTGAGAAGGCAGGCTCAAAGAAAAAAAATATATGAAGCTAAATAACAGTCTTATAGCCAGAGCTTGGGTAGAATTTCACGCAAATACTTAACATCTCAGTTACAGCATCCAGAAGTTGCAGCTTATCAGTCTGGAATAGCCATAATCAAGCTTTATGCAAATAACCTCCATGTAGGAGCCAAGTGCATTTTTACACTGCAAGCTCTCAATGTTTCAGCACATCAGTGAAAGGTAAATAAACATGGCACCACTCTCTCTTGAAAAAGTGCATAAAAGCATGGGTTCTAAAATTGCAACGCTTTCTCTCTTTGGTAAAAGAATGAAAATAAAAACTGATGGGACAGCAGTTGAGGAAATCATTGGACATTAAATGTTCATAGTACTCAACAGAAATAACAATTCTCTTTCAAGTCAGTTGTCTAAAAATTTATGCTATAAACCCAAAGGAACAAAGATTTGGTGGGGGGGGGGGGGGGCTGAACATATTGTTACCTTTTCCGTCAACTCAAGAATCCTGTCAAATAAAAATAGCAGGAAGCAAAGATAATAAAATTGGAGGTGGTTTCTCTGTCCAGTAGTCACACAGAACCTTTTGAAAAATAACTTAAAATATAGTAAATAGTAAAAGCAATAAGCAATATGTGCATTAAATAGTGATATAAGTGTACAAGATCTCTTTTAGAATGGCAAAAAAAGAGAAACTTTTGAGAAATTTAGGGTAAATCAATTTGGTGCAAAAGGCAAAGTATATGAAGAATGCAGGTGAACCTCCCCCCCTCCCCTCCTCAATAAAAAAGAAACAATTTGAGAAAAATACATATAAAGGTTGGACTGGTAGGATTTTCCCTAGTCTCGCCTATTTTCAAACAAATGTTTTAGTAACTAATGGGGCTTTGAGCAAAAGATGATTAACTATTCAAAAAGTATAGTAGTTAATACATTTTTCTCAAATTTTAAGTTGTATCATTGGGGTGCAATATAAATATCAGTAGTAGACTTTTCATTACAACTGTAAAGTCAAAATTTTCAGACCAAAGCCTTAATATTTTTTTTTTTTTTTTGGAGTGAGAATTTCTCTTGTTGTAGGAAAGGAAATAATTTTTACTAGCCCCCTAGCAATCCAGTTTGTGGTATGAATCATCGAAGATTTATTTTGCAAAAGTAATTTGTATAATCAATTTTGTACACTACTATCATTTCCAACGTTGATACACGTTATAGTTCTTCTACAAATGTAAGAACATCATAATAAATTATCATGAAGTAATATAACAATGTAATTGCAATTTATCAATAAGTCATATAATAAAAAACAATTAAAAATGACTAGATTGCACGATATTTTTTTTTTGACATTTAACAGAATATATTAAAATTTCAAGAAAGTTATTGCATTTGTACTGAAAGTAGTTCAATTAAAATAGTTTTTTTACTGTTAACAAAGGTAAATTTGATCAACAAAGGAACAATACATTAGCTTTCTATGTGAGATCTATGCCCCTAATCCACGAGGACAAGTCTTTAGCACCATCATATTCAGTTCCTTCTTTGGCTTTTTGATTAGAATCAGAATCGGGTTCTAGTAAAATCTGTGCACATTTTTGACCGGAAAGGTATGCACCATGAGTTGTTGAGTAGAAACTTGGATGAGTGGCTTCTCCAGCAAATAACAAAGCAGGCTAAAAATTGCATCAAGATTTATTACTATGTTATGCTATGAATGTCGTTCTGTAAGGTTTTAGTAAAACATTTTATGTTGAGAACATTCTGCAGAATAAAGAACTACAACACATACTAAATGTTAAAATAAATTTTCTTTTGGTAATTTTGTTTTAGAAGGTAATTGAAATAATTATTCAAGTCACAGATTTTTAAGGGAAAATATGTATGTATAAATAAAAAAAAAATTAAATTATCAGTGGAAATTATTAAGTAATTTTATTTTATGTTTCTCGGAGCATCAGAAGTAAAAGACAATGGTTAGGCTACATCTTCTGTTATAATTCCATGATTTTTAACTGCCTTTTGAGTTTAATACTTAATATTGATTATTGGCTTAAAAATATATGATTAATTGATTATTTAATAAATTTATGACATCATATTCTTCCATACTAAATCTGCTTTTCAAAATCAGGCTGCAGAGTGGGATTGAAAATAAGAAACTCCAGCTCCGAATTCGTAAATGTAAGAGCCTTTGACTCTGACTCCTTTACCCCAAATTCACTCCGACTCCAACTCCACAGCTCTGTTCAAAATTTCTTATCATTATTCTGCTTCAATTCATTTTTTGTTTAAAAATCAACAATCCACTGTGAAAAGCCATAATGGATGATTAAGTGTTTTTATAGTAGTACAGTCAAACCTCGTTAACATGAACTCGACGGGAAGCCAAAATTGTTAACCAAATTTTGCGTTAACCAATTTCGAAGTTTACAAGATTTTGTATAAGCAGACAAGTTTTTATGTCTCAGAAAATTTTGAAACGAAAGTGCCTTTGTACAAAAATGTACACCCAAGTATCAAAATTTATAGTTTAAGTAAGAAACACAAGTAATTTGAAACAGACAACGGCTATTCAAATCATTTCTCTACAACAGTGCAATTTTAAACATCTGATTTTTCCCTCATCGCAAGACTGGATTTTCCTTGCAGTGTTGACGGGGAAAAAAAAAAACACTTCATCGCTTTCTTTGTGTTAAGCGATTGATTTAACACTGATTTGTAGCTTTATCTAATGGGGAATAGCATTTATTTCGTGCTAAGCGAGTTTGTGTTAACGAGGTTCGACTGTAATAAATGATAGTACTTTTATTTCTTGGGGATCAATTTAAAATCACTTTCACTATTTTGTATCTATTGCAGTTGATTGGAAATTCTATAATATAGCTGGTTTTAGTAACAGACTGTACACCAATTGTACAAATTTTAGAAAAAGTCACATCCTTTGGACTAGTAACTGCAAAATTTCACTGGTTAGTAGACACTTTTAATATCCCATTCTTGCATCCTGGTTTTAAATAATGATACATAAAGAAAAAAAAAAGAAATGTGTGAAGAAAAATTAATTAACATGAAAAATGGAGTCAAACAACAATTTTCAATGAACATGTTTGAGTTGACTGAGGAAGTGTAACGAAAAGCAGATATTTTTCTTCGAAACCAAATCTAGTCAGGGAATTTGGCCAACAAAATATAGTCTTTGTAATTGCTTGAGGGGCAGAGCAGTTGAAACAATATGTTATGCATAAACATTTCTTAACACAGTTAGTTCTCTGTTTAACGATGCTCTATTTAATGACTTTCTCTATTTAAAGACGACTTTTCAAGGTACCGGACAATTTACTATAGAACCACTCTATTTAAAGATATTCTTCTTATGGACCATTTTTTGTGGTCCCTTAAAACTCATTAAATAGAGAATCAACTGCATATATTTTCCTGCTTGAACATTGTGAATAAAGTTGGAAACATTGTCTCAAAATTTTCAAAATATTGTGATGCTTAAAAGTTTTGAATGGATAATAGGAATAAACTTAACGCCACTGGTCCCATAGACCACTAAAATTTATCTTCTACTTTTCCAATGGATGTTTTTTGTGGTCCCGGGCCAGTGCATCTCTTAATTTTAAGCAATGCAATACACTATATACCAAATGTGTTTGAAGTTAAAAACTAAATAAAGTTAAAAACTAAATATAAATAAAATGTTTGAAGTTAAAAAATAAAATAAACTATAGGTTGAAATAAGTAGTTAAAAGTTATTTTTCTTGATGTATGATTGAAATTCACAGATGTTTACATAGATTAATAATGAAACAAAAAGAAGTTTTACTGCAAGAAATTACTTCAAAAGTTTTAGCAAATAATTTTTAGTTTCATTTAAAACTGAAAGTTATTCTGTATCATAAAATTAGAGCAAACATTTAAAAAATAAATACCTTGCTATGGTATGGATCTGTATAAATAGGAGATGCTAATAACTCGATATCTCTTTGAGATCCTTTGAGCCCAATATAGGTATATGAGCCTCTACTAAATGGATGACTTTTCCAAGATGTGCTAAATATAAAATAATTGAAATGTAAAGAAAACATGTATCATTTTCTAAAGCTTTACACATTATTGAAGAAACTCATTTCTTGATACAAGCCTCAAATTGACGGAAAAAATAAGTAAATTATAAGCATGAAATGTTTATTAATTTAGTGAAAATAGTATTTATATTTAGAATTAGGGACAAGTAGTGTTTTAGTTTATTACCAGTTGAAAAAAAAAAGATATTTTAAAAAGAAATATAACAAGGTTAAATCGCAAATTTGCAGAGATCACTTGTTTTGAGATTACTAGAGGAACCACTTTTTCAATGCAAAACGGTAAGCTTATGTTAGGGGGTTACAAGGAACCCTTTATGCAAGAGGTAAGATTATATCTTTTCATTCATTAGCTCTCCTCTTTTAAAATTTACCTGGGGGGAGGGAAGTAACAAAAGGTATATACTTAATAAAAGTTAGGTATTTAATTATACAGTTGACTCTCTGTTTAATAACTTTCAACAGACCACAAAAAATCGTCCTTAAATGGAATGCTTTTAACACTATAGTTGACCATCTGGGACCGTGAAAAGTCCTCTTTAAATAGAGAACGTCGTTAAACAGAGAGCCAACTGTATGTTTAAACGTCATTGAATACCAAGCATACATATGTTTTCAAAGACCAGGGAGGCTTTCTGATACCCTTAAATGACAGGCCGGTAATATGCCTAGAAGTACGTCATACAATTGAAAATATTTGTTTGTGCTAACTATTTTGCTTTCATTGAACGTGGTAAAAAATACTACAGTAAAACCTCTTCTAACGGACACCCCTTTTATGTGGACAATTTTTAATTTCCCAATTCCAAAGCAAATAACATTATTAAACCCCTGTCCTGCGGACCCCCCCCCCCTCTCATTGTTTTCAAAAAAAAAAAAAAAAATTGTCCCATTAGTGTCTGCATTAGAAGGGTTTTACGGTATACAGTAGTTGACTTTTGACTATCTAAAACTCTAAATTTTGATAACTTCATCCTAATGCTGTGTTTTTTGTAGCAACTCTATATAGTATATCGCCGCCTCAGAGAAACAGTAAGAGATATCTTAGTGTTATTTCTGGGATTAGATATCTTACTATTGCTCTGAGGCGACAATATATAAACTCGAAGGAAGATGGGTAAGGGGGAGTTGCAGAAAGTTTTTGCCTCAGGGCAGAAAAATTAAAGATCCTGCACTTTTCGAAACATCAGCCCACCTCTTAGCAATGTGCTTTAGGTTTTATCATCCAGGGGGAGGGGTCACGTATTGGAATCAATCTCCAAAAACCTCAGCTCCAATTAGAAATACAGGTTTCCCAGGGGCCAATCCAGGATATCTTTCTCGCTACCTATTTTTGTGAAAGTATTGCATCATTCTATTTTTGTGAAAGTTTTTTTTTATCAGCATTGCTTTTGTGAACTTTTAGAGGCATCCTATTTTTGTAAAAGAGAAGTAGAACAAGTGAAATTTTAGTTCGAGAAGTGTAAATGTCATCTAGTATTATTTTTAACAGGTTTCGTTTTTTTTTTTTGGGGGGGGGGGGAGCTAAAAACCTAAGAAGTACCAAAAATACCATCGTAATTTCAGCTTAATGGGCTATGTACTGTGCACAATATTGGAAATTATGAGAAAAACGGTTCCCCAAAACATGTTAAAAGATTGCGATAATATTGCATAAATACACTTTGGCGAGAAACAGCTAAAAAGTAGTTAAAATACCACAAAAAGGTTGCTATTTAAGCGATTGTTCATATAAACCTGCTTCGAATTTTATGTTATAAGTAAATTTTGTTTTAAACAAAGAAACAAATTTTATATTTAAAAATGCGAATTTTTGTGAAATTTTCGATGTTTTTGTGAAGCTACCTGATTTTATTCAGGGGTCTGTCCAGGATTTTTCACAGGGTCCGTTTTTTTGTGAAAAATCAAATAATTTTGTGAAAAATCAAATACTTTTGTGAAAAAATCAAATAATTTTGCAAAAAAATTTTTTTTTTTTGCAAAAACGAAAGTTTAGACTCTTGAGATGGTGGAAACTGCATCATTGACACTTAAAGTTGAGTGTTTTCCCTCTTTTCTGTTGAGAATATCATTCTTTAGTGCTTTTCTAGTATTTGGGGGGGGGGGGGGGGAGAGGCATCGCTCACTGGGAGATGGGTACCCCTCAAGTATCAATATTTATCTACCATTCTACATCATGTTAAATTATACTAGAAATGTTATTTGTATAGTATTTAAAACAACTGTAAGAAAAAAAAATTCAGTCGGGGGGCATTTAAATTTTTAACCCAAGACACTGTTTAAGAGCACAGAATTTCGTTTAAAACTTACAAATTCCATGATTTTTACAAAAAAAAAAAAAATTATTTGTTTACTTCTTAACTAAGCGTACTAAACATCGAAAATGCGAAAAATCAGATTCCCATAGCAGATGCAAAGAGATTGCAATCCTCAAAGTGAAGGAAGGCATCAAAAGTATAAAAACGGCTTGTAGAATAAATATTTTGGATAAAATTATTTTAGAATTGCATTTTAGAGCCCTATGATAAACATATCATTAATATCCGGATACAGTTGAAGCAAAAATAATAATAATAATAAATAAATAAAATAAAAAATAAACGATCGATTCAGCATTTTAATTATTGACTCATAAAAGAAAATGGAATTCCGCTTTAAAAACCTGAAATAAGCTTTCTTACAAAAATAAAGAATCCTTTTCCTTTATTTGCATCCTAATAAAGCGAAGTTAGCTTGAAAAAAGAATGAAATATGATTCTCTTATCGGATGTAAAAAGATTTCGTTTTTCAAAATGTAGGCATCTATAGAAAAAAAAAACGGTAAATAAAATTAGTTTATTTTAAGTTAATTATCCTTTTTAGCATCGAAAAATCAAACCCATATAACTTTCTCCCAAAATAACAGTTTAACATCGCACCGCCAGATGCTAAGTGGCGATAAACAGTTAAACATCGCACCGCTTTGAATTTGGTAACCCTATCTGAAGCGATCACATCCCCCCCCCCCTACTACCCTTTGCAGTTCTAAGTTCATTTCGCTGTATATTATTGATTATTAAATCATGAGTGGGGAGAAAAATGCTTACTACGCCTATTCAGAGAATGTTGACGCTTTTTCAAAGAAGTTTACAACAACACCGCTGCATAAAACAAACAAGCAAAATTATAAACCAAACTGACTTTCAGCTGTTAATTTCTTTCAAAGAAACCAACAACAGGCATTATATTTATTTGGCCGTAGTAATTATTTATGGCTCGCCCCCAAGGAGCATCACAAGAGTGCCGATTTTTTTTTTCTTTTGCGAAATTAGCTGATTTTGTATAAGTTGATTCCTCTAATTTAACTTTAAAAAAGTTTCCAACCATTATCGTTTTTATACAGGAAATATGCTGTATTATTTTAATCTGAGATTTGCTCTTTCAATAAACAATTTGTGAAAGATCCGTTTTGTTTATCAGAATTTTGTGAAGGGTCCGTTTTGGTTGATCGGGATTTTGTGAAAGGTCCGTTTTGGTTGATTGGATTTTTGTGAAAGGTCCGTCTTGGTTGATCGGATTTTTGTGAAGGGTCCGTTAACGGACCCAAACTTGCTCTGGCCAGACCCCCGTTATTACTTGATTTTTGTGAAAGTACCTATTTCAAAACAAGATTTTTGTGAAGGTACCGAAAAACGGTAGCAAAATCATCCTGTATTGGGCCCTGTTTCCCCAAAAATTTTACAACAGAAAACTTTCCTAGTCTCTAAACTAAGAAGATTTCTTAAAATGAAACTCTCGTGTACTAGAAACTTTAAGCAAAAGCTACAAATATGAGGAATGTTTTTAAAGCAAGTACCGTTTTGAAGTTAAAAAAAAAAAAAAAAAAAAACCGAGTACACATAGAGCAAAGAAATTTATTGCACGAAAATCTACCACCCTTACGTTATTTTTCGACATTGCTGCCATGATTTTCCAAGCATTTGTCATAGTGTGGTACAGGTTTTTGTACACTTAACAATAACACAAAAGCTGAATGCTTATAAATTTTATATAGAAAATGTTATTAATATCAGCATGATAAAGGTATAAAGGTAACAAAAATGTTTCTTTTCATGTTGGTTTGAGGCAAGGGTTTGAGAGACTGGTTGGCACTAAGTCCTATGTGACATAAGTTGGGCCTGATATCTTGTTTTACAGAACAATTATTAGACACTCTGACTTTTTGAAACCTGCATATTCATCAGTGTGACATATAAACACAAATACATTACTGCGTTAACATTCTGAATTAAATGCACTTTTGAACAGGGTACTATACAGAAGCTACCTGCTGTTGGATTTGAGAGTTGCCCGCAGTCTGTTTAAAAAAAACTTATATATAACTAAATAAAGAAAAAAAATACTTAAGAAACCACTTTAAATTGTTTTCATACATATACAAAATCTAAAACAACTATAAATGCACAATTTAAATCCCAAAACATCATATAAAAAAGCTTTACAAAATAAAATATTGAAAAAAATGGACAGATATACATTAAAGCTTACCATACAACTTTACATGGTCTTGGTATGTATGGATCGTTAAGGAACTTCCTTAAAATGTCTGTACAGGTATTAGCTATTTGTTCTTCAGAAAGGGTTTCTATGAATTCAGCTTCATGGCCAGACACCCAAGCTAAGAGAACGTTTTCAGAATACCTACTAAATGAATAAATTTTGCGGAACCATATTTTACTGATATCGCTTTCTTCAGTCCTTTTCCATAATGTGATAACTTCAGTAATTTCCGCATTTAAAAATGGTCTATCATATTCTAAATATATTTTATTCACTGCACCAAAACTTAAATTATTAATGCATTCTAATTTATACTCTGGCAAGCTGGGATCAAACATATCTTTAGCTTTTGCTTTTAATACACCTAATGGAAGAGTAATGATCACATGATTTGTTAACCATTTTGAGCCATCTTCACATTCAATACTAATTCGTTTACTTTTGTTTCCAGATGTCTTTTCATCGTCCTTTGGTGGATCTTCAGGTTTCATTTTCCATCTGATATGTTTCACTTCAGATTGTAACCTAATGCTTTCTTGAGGTAAAATATCAGCTAAGAAATTAATTATTAAATGAAAACCACCAGGAATGTTAATATTACCACCTGGTAACTCTGTATAGCTCCCAAAATCACTAAGTCCAGTTTCTTCCATGGAATGACAACCTGTTATACAGGTTTCTCTGTTTAGAAGATGGTCGAACACCATTCTGCGTATGCAAGCATCATCATCTTGGTACTGTTGCAAATAAGCAGAAATATCCAGCTCTAAATGTTTTCCAACACTATCAACATTAGGTGGAGTGTGTAAATGAAGCAAAAAATATTCTTCACACCTTTTGCTAAACCAAAAATATGCATTGTATACCTCTTCAATTACTGATATAGGTACTCTTTTTCCATCTTCTGTAGTGGCTACAATTGTATGAGGTTCTTGCTCATTTGTAAGATTAATTAAACCATTTGATACAGCTAGTTCATATACTGGATTCCCCAGAACACCATGAATCCAAGAAGCACCTAGGTCAACACAATCATTTCCTTAAAGGGAGAAAGAGAAGATAGGTTTATAAAGCAGAAATATAAACAAAATCACTTAAATTATGATTTAATGATATTAATGTAACTTTCAAAATGCTCTCAACACAGTAAAATTTGCGCACAAAAATTGTGCTTTGTTCAAAAAATAGATGGAGGTGGAAACTTTCAGACGGATCATCTTCTACTTAAAGAGCTGCGTCACGTTTACTAGTCTCCCTTTTTTTGACAAACGCCGATTTCAATGTTTCAAAATAAAAGTTTAATTTCTGCGGAACTTACACCCCGATATGATTTGTTGTGGTATCATTTGAAAGCTAGTAGGATACCTCAGTGTTTGGTAGATTTGACTGATTGTAGTTCTAATGATAGTTTTTGAAAATGCTGTTTGAAAATTTTAGTGCAACTTTGAGTACTTTGCATGTTTTGAAGCTTGTGGCTCGCTGAAAAATCCGACTATCTTGATGAAAAGAGGGTCATTTTATAGGATTCTGTATACTCAATTTTAACTTAACTTATTTTATTATTACTTTATTAAACTTATTTTGCGTGTAGGTTTTTCATGAATTTTTGAAATCAGTCTTTTTCTCAGAAATTTGTTTTTTGGCTAACTTTCCTTTCATATCTACCACTACTCGGTTATGGTTACAAATTGGACGAGATAATGGGTGGTTCTACGATCAACTTGGGCTCTTCTATCACCCTCTTTTGTTTAGAAGATGAGGTCAAATTACTCTGTATACTCATATACACAGGGCCAACAAGAAGCCACGTCAGCCTAGTCTGAAACTAGGGGCCTGGTTCAGAATCAGATAAGTTTAAATTTGGCAAGTTTTATGGGAGGATAGGACCAAATGGACAAAGGGCTCGCCTTTGCTCTTGGCAGCCCTGCCTATACCGTTTTTTTCAGTCATAGGCGGCTGGTGCACAAAAAAAGTAGAGGATCAAAAGAAGAGTGTGGAATTAGGGGTAATGGTACATGAAGCTGTAAAGACTTTGTTGCAACTAATGGTGGGAAGTTGTGGTAGTTTGAGAACGTCTGGAGCGAACAACCAAATCTGTCATTTGTAATAGACTTTTTTTTTTAATTGAATTTTTTTTCTTAGTATATAACTTTCAAGTGAATGAAAGCGTGAAAATTTTTTGTTGTCAGAACATATTAATCTTAAAGATGAAATAATATCCAATTAGCATAGCTATCACTTAATTATATAGCTTAGTAAATGCGGTTAATTATCAGGGGCATCCACCTAGGGGGAGGAGGTTATGGCGCAGACTGTGCCATCGAAATTTTTCGGGGGTTGTTTCGAGGGGTATTTTTCTCATTTTTAGTTGAGGAGCCTCTTGCTTTTGGAGGGGGTATTTGCAGTATGTTGCACCCTTGCTTTTAGGGGGGGGGGGTTACACCCCAACAGTTATTGATACCTTTATTTAAACTGGTAATTTTAATAGCATCAGTTTAAAAGATAATTTGTTGTTCAGTTACTTTTTTTGATAATTTACAAAAAAAGTGGTGACTGGAAAAAAATGAGTGATTATTAATAAATCTGCTTAGCTACTCGCTACTAGCGACCAAAAAAAAAAAGGGTTCTGATTTTCACCTCTCCGTTTCAATGATACTAGAAAGAAATGAAAAGGGGCGAGTAGATAAAGTATCAACGTATCTACCTGTTCGAAAACTAAGATAAAAACATAGCAACGTAATGAATTACATCATAGTAGGGATGGAACGTTTAGTTCGGACCCGGTCACAGTGAACGGGTCTTTCAATCGAACTAGTTCAGCTTTTAGTTCAGTAGAAAACAATCTAGTTCACTAGTTCGTTTAGTTCTTAGTTCGTTTATTAGTTCTTCGTTCATTTAGTTCTTAGTTCGATTTCGTTTAGTTCTCTTTCTCTCGTTCGATTTGGCAACTAGTTCGTTCGTTTAGTTCTTAGTTCGATTTGGCATCTAGTTCAGTAGTTCTTTTCCTCATCTAGTTCACTGAACTAGAAATCTAGTTCCCTGAACTAAAAGCTGACTGTTTAGTTCAGTATTGCATCTAGTTCGATTTCATCTAGTTCGACCAGTTTTCCTGCGTGTCTCTCGCAGTGCATCTGCTTTTCGTTCAATCATTCAAGATTCAATGGAGCTATTGTTTAGCAGAGGCGGGTGGGGGAAAGTTCGGCAAGATTCTTGACTTTCCTTTCAATTCAATCGCGATGCACGGTGGATGTGGCGTGATTAGTGAAATAGGCGGAGTATGTGCGCCTCGTCACATGCATTGGGTGCGCTTATTTCAGAATTAAATTGACAGATTATTATTTTGTTTTTTAATTTAAACTTCATATTATTTCCATTGCACCAATAGACTTTAAAATGAAAAGAAAAAAAAAAAAGGCTTTGTAAAGAATTTTTTTTCACTTTCGACAGTGCAAAAGAAATTAGGAGCAGACTTTTTTGTGCTTTCTAATAAAAATGTTCTGCCTTTCTTAAAACTCATATTTTTCTTAATCCATTTGCATGGGTGTGAGATTTTTGAGCATAAATTTTCAGTTTTCCCCTGGAATTTTAGGCATTTTATTGTGGTATATTCGAATAAAAGGAACCCTTATGTATCATAAACGAAGCATCCACTTTCTAAAAACAATTTGTGTAGTATGCAAATATTGATTTGTACGTGTTACGCACGCAACAACGTAAAAATCATTGTTTTCAAATACAATAAAAATACAATATTTCATAAAATGAGTACAATATCATTTGCTCAACGTGTTTTGAAAACTTCGCAACTAGTCAAGTTTGTTGACCCCTTAAGTAATTTTTTTTATAGTTTTTGAATTAATCTCCATAAGTTTTTTTTTTTCTTTTTTTTAACATGTACAGTGGCTCCAAAAGTGTTCGTACACTTTGAAATTTTTTAGAAAAACCAATATAACTCGAAACTGAATTCGAATATAAAATTCAATATTTTTTCACATCATTCCTATGTCATTCTAAATACAACCCATTGGTTTTTTCAAAATATTGACGGATCTTTTTTTTTTTGAAAAGGGTCAGAAAACGAAGAGTTGGAGAAATAACACGCCACAAAAGTCATCGTACACTCAAATATTTTCGAATAAATTCATGATTAAAATTATCATATGCCATTTTATTAATATTGTTGCATTGTGTTGACCCTCATAAGTCATTTGGCTTTCATTTTTTGTTTATTTATTCTATAATATTGTGCTTATTACTGTAAAATGGCTGGTATTCGTAAAAAACCGCAAACACCATTCATAATTTGAATTTTTTTCCCACAGTAGTGGTAATTGGTTTGAAATGGCTCTAAATTAGTTAATTTATTTGTTTGTATAGTAAAGTGCTTGATAAAATGCTTTAAAGAAAGGAATAGGACCGAAAACAAGGTAAGAAAAGGTCAACCGGCAAAGTTGACAAAACGTGATCGGAGATTTGAAGTTAAAAAATTTATGAAAAATACACATTTGACTGCTGTAAAAGTTTCTGCAGAGTTAAATGAAACATTTTACATTTAATTTTCACCTAAAATTGTTCGTCAATTTCTCTGATTAGCTGTATTAAATGGGACCTCTTCCCACAAAAAATTTCTTTTTCGTGCGAAAAACAGAAAGCTTACGCTTTTTGTCGCAAAATCAATGATAAATAAGCTAAAAAGTTTTAGAATCACAGAATCACGTCTTACTTACAGATAAAAATAAATTCAACATTTTTGGCTAAATTGTTGTATAACTAATTAGAAGAAAAAATTAGGAACTTAATCTTAAGAACTTATTTGGATCAGTTAATCAGGACGGTGGAGATTTTCCAGTTTGAAGGTGCATATCAGCATCAGGACTTGGTAGTTTGTAATTTTTTTTGAACTCTTAGCCAAAAATTTGGTTATTGGAAACAACTTTGTTTTTCATTAAGATAACGATAAGAAGCTCACGGTTTTCAATGTTTGCGTCTAGTGCCTCGAAAATTGTCCTAAAGTTTAAAAAATACCCGCTCAATCTCCAGATTTTAACTTAATGTTACGTATTTAGAGATATCTGGAGGTTAGATTACGAAAATAGGGCTTTGAAACGAAAATAGAGCTAGAAACAGTAAGACTCGAAGTGTGGTTGAACACTTACTCGGAAATCACGCAAAAAAAAAAAAAAAGAAAGAAAAAGAATGAAATCTATTCCCAGACGTTTAAAAGGTGTTATGAATACTGTATGATATTCTACTAATTAATAACTTAATCGAAAGTTAGATTATTCAATAATATATAGACATTTTATAAAGTGTACGAAGACTTTTGTGAAATAAAATTTCCGGCACTTTTTGGTTTTTGATTTTTAAAAAAATAAGTTTTAATATTTTTTAAAAACTTTTCATGTAGTTTCGTTGAAAATTGGTCATAGATCTTATAATTAAGTACCCATTCCGAAATATTAATTCTAACCAATGGATTGGGGCCTATTACGTTGAAAGTCGTAGGTGTACGAAGACTTTTGGGAGCCACTGTATATCGTTTTGGTTGTGTTAAGTAAATTATCACTTTTCAGTGCTGGCTCTACAATCTTTCCTAGTCGTTGTATATCTTTTGAAACTGGCGCCTTGACTAAATTTTTTTTTTGAGTTTTTATAAGAAGTTTCAACGAGAAAAACACAAATGAGGGCGCCCTTAAAAAAATGCCGCCTGAAGCAAGAGGGCGTCAGTTTGTTCCCCTGAATTCTTGCAGTCGCTTTCAGGGCAAAATATTTCAACAAAATATTTGAGAGCTTAAAATATTCAAAAGAAAATGAAAGAGCATCTCAATCATATCATTAAATACATTGAATTAAAAACCAATACAGTAAAACATTTCCGTTAATACAGCTCTGTCGCCATGAATTGTTTGCAGAGCAGAACCAGAAAATATTCTTAGCGAATTAGTGGCGAAATGAAGGGAAGGGGGGGGGGGGGAATATCTCTTCCATGAAGAAATTAAATGTATAGCAATATTTGAATTTTTTTTAACTTGAGTAGTTTATGAAAATCCTGGGCGCGAGGGGGGGGGGGGCAAGAGGTAGGAGACCGCACGTTCTGAAATAGTACTATGTTAAAATTTATTATTATTATTATTTAATTGTAACTTTTGCAACCGGCACACTTTCTATTCTATAAGGGGGGGCGCACTAAGTCTGTGTACGCTATCGATTGAGAATTAAAAAATACTCTTGACAGTAAATGTTAGGATGAAAACAAAAATGAATAACTCAGAAATATTAATTTTGGTAACAAGACCAACGAATCTCTAAAATGATGAAACTTTAACACAGAACATGAAGTGTGACGCAAAAATTTAAAAATCAACATAAATACTTAATGGTAAAAGAAAATGAGTTGAAAATAGTTGTAAAGATGTATATATGCACTAATGTATTGCTCAAGGGGTCCCCCCCCCCTCTGAGCAAAGGCGCAACCCTCTAAAAATCACGAATCCCCCCAAAGCCTCCTCCGAAAAAAAAAATATCCCTACTACCCCTCCCCCTAAAAATTTCAATGGCGCAGCCTGTGCCATGACCCCCCCCCCCCCCTCCTCCAGGTTGGAACCCCTGACTGTTAAAAAATATTAGGTTTGATAATTAAATCAAAAAATATGAATAAACACGCGGAAATTCGCCGAAAAATAAACATAAATACGCGAAAATTCAATCAGCCCAAATTTCCACAGCCCGGCAAATTGCAAAATTTATCCCCCCCCCCCGGTTTTTAAAAAGGGAGAACTACCTATCTGGCAACATGTGACTATATTTTCCCGCCAAAAAGCTCTGAATAGTTCATTTGAACTAGTTCATTGAACTTGTTCACAAGGTTGAGATGAACTAAACGAACTAGTTCCTCAAAAGGAACTAAAACTTCCATCCCTACATCATAGCATAGTTCTTCCATACCATATGAAATTCCAACAAGACATAAACAACTCGATTAAAAAAAGAAAAAACTATTTTGCGAGTCTAGGGAAGAGGTTGTTGACACATATATCAAAAGAAAAATGTCTGATCTAAATTAAACTAAATAGTATTTTATTATTTTTCAAAGGAAATATTAATAAATATATGATGTTAAAGTTACACAAAATTTTGAATACCCATAGGAATGGAGATAATGCGCCCCCCAAGTCTGTTTCTTGCTTCCAATAACTTGAAATCTGTTTCACCGTTTTTCACGAGATGATGAGCTGCAGATATGCCAGCAATTCCACCTCCAATTATAATCACTTTGTACGAAATTTTACTTGAATCAACAGTATCGGTTTCAGATTCTTCTGCTACACCTGCCATCATAACAAACAACAATTTAAATCAGAGCTACGTTTAGTTGTTTTCAAGTACAATGAAAAAGGGAACATAATTTCAAAAAGTTTACTTTAATGTAAGTTAGTACATTTTTCCCAAATTACAAAAGAAATTAAGTTTTTTAATTTGCACGTTGCAGAATTTTGTAGATTACTTTGCTTGCGTTTGACGAACTCAACCGGTAGCGGGCAGCGAACACGATTGATCACGTGATGGCTGATGACATCATTATTTGTCATGTGATACCAACCGGTGAGCTACCGGCTGCTCATCGAACACAACCTTTTATTGACAAACATAGGTTGCGTTCGACGAGCACGAACGAGAGCGACCGGTTGGTTAATCTCGTGACAGCAAATGATCACGTGCTCCAATCAACCAATCAACAGCTGAAAATGGTAACCGATGAGATAACCGATAGATGATAGAACGCTGCGGTTTGTAATCGGTTACTTATCGGTAGACCGGTGAGATTCGTCGAACGCTACCATAAAAGTTTTGTAGAAGTGAAACCGCTAAACTCCACTTCCGCGACAGCTGTTTAGGTTTTGTTATGTCGTCGGCTTTTACGAAATGTGTAAAAATAGTTTTAAAATGTGTTGAAAAAACCATATTAAGTGTTTGAGAGTTAATTTATGTTCTGAAAAGAAAAATTTTGAAATGGAGGAACATATTTTTATCACTTTTAAAGTGTTTTTCGAAGTTTAAAAGGGAAGAAATCTAATGACGATTGTATGTTTGTAGAGGTTTCTACTGTATTTGTAGTTTGTTGTTCCACTCTGTCTATGGTATGGCTTTGAAATTTCAAAAGTTGGAAGAAGATTATCTTTCTTTACTTTCAGAGGTGAAAAAAATTAATTTTCTAAACTTTTTTTTTATCTATCCAGTCGGAAAAGCCACATGAGTTAAATATTTGTGGCTGCTTGCCTGCTATCCGCTCCACAGTGGCGTAGCCAAGGAGAGGGTCTATACAGTTGATGACTTGCTTACTCAGCTCGAAATGAGTAAGCAAGTCGAAAAATTTCATATTTTACTATTTGTACAAACAAGAAAACTTGAATAACCACATACAAATTTCATTGGACCCCCTTTGAAATGAAATCCTTGTCCCTTTGGCAGAATTTTATTTTACTTTCTGCTACAAATTTTCTGGACCCAATTTCTTTCTGCAAAAATGCTCCGTGAACTGAAAAATGAACAGATGGACAAACTTAAGTGCAATTGATTTCAAAAAAGAAAAATTATTTATTAACAAATATAGCATAACTTCTTGTTTAATTAAATTCATTTATACAAAAACCAAAAGCATTAAAACCCAATATCAGGGCTTCCAACAGATTTTCGCTACAGAAAAAAAGGGACCTTGAGCTAAATCTATGTGGTTAAAAATATTAACAACAGCAATTGGTAAGTGGAGAAATAAATTAAATCTAACCAAAAGTGAGTTAAATTATTTCTTTTTAATCTTAGCACTTATCAATAATTCTTAATACCAGAAAATTACAGATGCAACATCTATTCATTATTCCAAGAAATAAGATTCCGTCCAAAGAAAAAATAATTTTTAATTAAAATATGCATTACAGCTTGGGGGAAGGGGACCCTTTCCCCCTAAAAAAACTAAAACATGCATGTGATTTGAAAAAAAAAAAAAATAATAATAAGGATCACTCTTTCTCCTCTCATTAAAAAGAAAAAAACTAAATTAAAATTTAAGCATTGCGTAATTATAACTAAGTATCCACCTCCTCCCAAAAGGAAAATGAATTTAATTAAAACATGCATTACAGTTTGAGAAAAAAAAGAAAAAAAAAACCTAAAACATGCCTGTGATTTGGAGGAAAAAATAAATAAAGGTCACCCTCCCATAAAAAAAATTAATAATTATATGTAATATACAATATTATATAACAAAGTATCCCCCTCCCCCCGAAAGGAAAATGAATTTAATTAAAATACACATTTTAGCTAGAAAAAATTGAAAATGTAACCCTCCGAAGAAAATAGGATTTTATTAAAATGCTCATTATACATTTTAAGCAAAAAAGAAATCGCTCCCTACCCTCTCCCTCACATGAAAAAAAA
Organism: Uloborus diversus; assembly: GCF_026930045.1. NCBI lineage: Eukaryota > Metazoa > Arthropoda > Arachnida > Araneae > Uloboridae > Uloborus > Uloborus diversus. The sequence goes on from NC_072737.1 coordinate 132,692,879, forward strand.
AATTAAATCAAGTACTCATTGCAACTGGAGCAGAACAAAAGTTCCCTTTCCATACCAAGAAAAAAAGAATTTAATTAGAATATATGCATTTAGGAGAAAATCTATAGCTCCTTCAAACAAACTTTTCACTCATATAACCATCCCTATCTCAATAACAATCGGTCAGCCCAAAATACTACACAATTTATCAAGTATTCCATCTGTTGCTGCAACCTACGATACAGCAAATATGCCATTTTTTAAGGGCTTAAATTAATTTTTCAACAGAGGTGAAAAAAAGCTCGAAAGTAAGTCAGTACAAGTCTTACACACAAGCATGTGCATTGCGAAGCAAATGCAAAGCCACTGTTCCATGATCAACAGAAGGTTGCTTCAAAATCAGGGCTGCGGAGCCGGAAGGAAAATGGCCGACCCCGACTCCGACTCCTGGATTTTGAAGCGCCTGACTCCGACTCTGACTTCCGATTTTTTTAAATTTTTTTTAATTGTATTTTTTTCAACTCCCTCTCTCCCTTCAGGGGAAGGGGGAAAACCTCTAAATAGAGATTGAAGTATTAATTCTTTTTTATGAAAATTTCGCATTTTGTTTTTTATTGTAAACCCAAGACACATACAACGTCAGAAATTCAATTTAAAAATCAATTTTTCCAATAGTTACGAGTTAAAAAGAGAGATGACTTAAAAATCCCTTTTAAAAAATTTGGAAAGGATTATCTGTAATTTGCCCTCCTTTAATGTTTAACAAATAGACATTGATCAAATCGTGTGCTTACAATTTTTGAAAGCTGTAACTTGAGGGAGAAAAAAGCTTTTTTTCTAAATCCAAGTTCTTGAGAGGGGGTGGTTTGCCCCGGGTGACACCCATCTGGTAGATGGCACCCAAAGTTAATTTCAGAGTATATAAAAAATATAAATATTTTAATTCTGAAAATTTTCGCGAATATATTTTAAATTATATTTCATCAATAAAATTGCAAAGAAAATAGGGCACATATACGTCAGAAGCAGGGCCGTGGAGTCGGAGTTGTTAGAAAGCATGCCGACTCCGACTCCGGGCTTCTTTTTTTCTTTCCTTTTTAGTGACTCTCCTTGCATTTTTTAAAAACTGACAACCAATTGGTTTGATTACATGTATAAGAAGATACTAATGAGAAAATAACTGCCATTATGGCAATCAGCTAGCTTGAGTGCTTATCGAACTTTCTGTAGCCGTCCCCTACTTTGCTTGCTTTTTAATTTAACTAATAGCAATTGTCAGCTAACGGTTTTGTTGCCTAACATTTTCAAGTAATCACTTTAAAATAAAAATAGAAATATAGTGTTTTGTTCAATCTCGATTATAAAATAGTAAAAGAAATGTAACAAAATAGTAAGTCAAAGCCCGTACCTAAGTTTGAAATTTTCAAGAGCGATCGGCAAATTCAAAGAAGTTCTGGAGCGAAAGCACGATCCCAAAAGATCCGATGAAATAATTTGATGTTTTTTCTTTATTAAGACTATTTCTATAAGCTTGGTTCTCACTAAAAAGTATGGAACAAAATAAGTGTAAATGATTTCTTGATTACAACAATTAATCTTAAAATCTTCATATTAAGGTTAATTCTAAAGCAGCCAATAAAATTTAAATTAAAAATTTAGCAAAGAAGAAATATAGGTATAGTAAAAGCTATTCATACAAAATTGTATATCGTTGCATTTTGTGTAAAATTAGCTGCTGATGTATATGAGCCCTATTTTCGTTGAAATTTTATTGATGAAATATAATTTAAAATATATTCACGAAAATTTTCAGACTTAAAATATTTATATTTTTTTATAAACTCTGAAATTAACTTTGGGTGTCATCTACCAGATGGGTGTCACCTAGGCAAACCACCCCCTCTCAAGAACTTAGATTTAGAAAAAAAGCTTTTTTTCTCTCAAGTTACAGCTTTCAAAAATTGAAAGCACATAATTTGATTAATATCTATTAATTAGACATTAAAGGGGGGGGGGGGAATTACAGGTAATCTTTTTCAATTTTTTTAAAAGGGATTTTTAAGTCATCTCCCTTTTTAACTCGTAAGTATTGGAAAATTTGATTTTTAAATTGAATTTCTAACGTTGTATGCATCTTGGGTTTACAATAAAAAAACAAAATGCGAAATTTTCATAAAATGGAATTAATATTTCAATCTCTGTTCAGAGGTTTTCCCCCTTCCCCTGAAAGGAAAGAGAGAGTTGAAAAAATACAATTAAAAAAATTTATAAAAGCCCAGAGTTGGAGTCGGAGTGGAGCGTTTCAAAATCCAGGAGTCGGAGTCGGCCATTTTCCTTCCGACTCCGCAGCCCTGGTCAGAAGCTAATTTTAAAAAAAAGGCGGCGGTATACAAATTTTTACGAATAGCTTTTACTATAGCTATATTTGTCTTTCGCTAAATTTTTAATTTTAATTTTATTGACTGCTTTAGAATTAACCTTAATATGAAGATTTTAAGATTAACTGCAATTATTGAGTGTTGTAATCAAGAAATCATTTACACTTATTTTGTTCCATACTTTTTAGTGAGAACCAAGCTTATAGAAATAGTCTTAATAAAGAAAAAACCATTAAATTATTTCATCGGATCTTTTATATTCGTGCTTTCGCGCCAGAACTTTTTTGAATTTGCCGATCACCCTTAAACGTTTCAACCTTAGCTACGGACCTCGACTTACTAATTTGTTACGTTTCTTTTACTATTTTATAACTGAGATCGAACAAAACACTATATTTCTATTTTTATTTGAAAGTGATTACTTGAAAATGTTAGGCAACAAAACCGTTTGCTGACAGTTGCTATTAGTTAAGTTAAAAAGCAGGTAAACTAGGGGACGGCTATAAAAAGTTCGGTAAGCACTCAAGCTAGCTGATTGCCATAATGGCAGTTGTTTTCTCATTAGTATCTTCTTATACATGTAATCGAACCAATTGGTAGTCAGTTTTTAAAAAATGCATGGAGAGTCAGCGAAAGGAAAGAAAAAAAAGAAGCCCGGAGTCGGAGTCGGCATGTTTTCTAACAACTCCGACTCCTTTACCCCAAAATCAGTCCGACTCTTTGACTCCGACTCTACAGCCCTGTTCAAAATCACACCACGTGGGGAGGAGCTCTGTTTAGAACGGGGTTTTTATCCTTGCTGTGATGTTGCAGACTACCACAGTCATCAATGCTCGGTCGATTAGGCGCTCGCCAAATTTTTTTTCTAAAATAATGTCAATTATTTAGTTTTTCGCAGAAAATCAGGCCTTTCCCTTAATTTGTAGGCGAGTTACATTTTTTACCGCAAAACGGCCATCCTTGGGAACTGTTCTGCAAAATGGTTTTATTGCTGACTTTTTTTTCCTTTCCCTTTTCCCTCCCCTAGCGCAAAATCTTTCTGCACAAACTTTCTCCCATTCTGCAACAATGTCGGCGACGAGGATACTTGTTACACTACTGCTGCACCAGTAGTACAAACAATCCGAATATATCAATCATCATGGCAAGTTCACTCATACATATATATTTTTTTACTTCGCATTTTCACTTTCAAAATTGTTAACGTTACAACTGCACTGTTTTTTTTTCAGCTTTATGTCACAATGAGAAATTTTTCATGAGGTTCACCTCTTGTAACACATACATAGATGCAAACATATATATAACAGCAAAGTTATGCAAGAATGAACGGAAGTTAAGACACCTTTCCTAACATCAATTGTCAAATGTTCAATCATTATCTTTAAATCTAAAAAATAATTTAAATCTTCAGCTGTTTTTTAGAAGTGATAAAGCTTAATTTATCTACTGCACAGTATAAGGGTACCCAACTGAAGTGGGTGACTGTGTCTTTAAAATTTTTAGAGTGTTATCAGGGGTATTTCTCTTTTTTTTTTTGGAAGAGAGACTTTCGCTCTGGGGTTTTTTCATGATATTTTGTGTGTGTGTTAAGGGGGGGGGGGAATAAGCACCCTTGATACAATAGTAGGTACTAGAGGTAGAAGAAAACTTGAAGAATTCTTATAAAGAGAATGGTTACCTATAAGAGGCAGCTGTTAGTAAATCAGCAGTAGTTAATCACTTTTTGATACCAAAACTTTTGATTTGCCTTCTAGAGTGCAAAACTTAGATGCTAAATATTTTGGATCACATCCAAGCTTTTCTTTTCTGACTCATCATATTGACATGAAGAAATGAATATAAAAAGTGATTTTAAAAAATGCTATCTATTTTGTATCAGAAAATATTTTTTTCTCTTTTTTATATTTTACAGATTACTAAAAATTTGCTGTAGCCAATTAGTAGCATTTCAATTAAAAAAAAATACTTTGTATTTTGATTCCTTTAAAATGTCACCTTTATTGTTCATTTTGAAATCTAGAAACTTATCTTAGGTGTCATCATTTCACTGAAATTAAATTTTTATTTCTAACACTGCTTGGAGAGCTTTAGCGGCTGCCATCAAAGGTGGCTTAAAAAATGTAAGGGATGCAAACGTAATATTTAGCATTGATAGCTACTGTGCAGTTGAGAAATTTCACAGTGTGAAATATTTCATATTAATTTTAATTTAAAAAATTGTGAATATGTTTCAAAAAATGTTCAACCTCTTCTGATGCTCTATATTTCTTTTATTTTAGTTTAATACTTTGAAAGTCAAGCTGGAATGTAAAACAGATTCCTTGTTGATCTTAGGACATGAATTAGAGCAATGCCAGTCCGAGAAAGATCAGTATAAACTCATGGCCGACCAACTTAGAGAAAGATATAGTGCCTTGAAACGAAGAGTTGAAGGATGGGTACAGTAAATTTTATTTATTTTAAATGTGAAATGTTTTGCAGTTTATATAAAATATAATATGCTTATGACTAACACTAAGCTGTAAAATACTGTATTGTATAATAAATATTACATTGAACAATGTAGGATACACAAAAATAATTGTGAAGGATTCAATTGCTTAAGTATATATAAAGAAAATCAAAAGTATGCATATTAGAAATACTAATGCAGTGCAGATATGTACTTTGAGGTGACAAAGAATCGATCTTTCATTAGCCACTCGGGCGGCTAGTTTTGAAGGACATCCCTAGACCTCCATTATGACATCCTTAGTGGCCATTGGTTGCTAGGAATGCTGACCATTCCTTGCAGTCCAATCTTGCTTATAAAAACTCCAGGGCCGGATTTGGAAGTGTGGAGTCCCCGGGACAATGAAGGAGTGGAGGCCCCTAATCAGGGTTCGAAAAGATCATCATATTTTTGAAAATATCTGGTACTTTGATATATATCCGAATATTTTGATACATATGTATATATCCGATATTTTCAACCCGTGAAAGTTAGAATATTTTGTAAAATTTTTTTATTGTGAGGGCCCCTTTGTTGTGGAGGCCCCGGGGCAGTAGCCCCACCTGCCCTCCCCTAAGTCCGGCCCTGAAAAACTCCCACACATTAATGAACCTGATGTGATACTTTTGGCGAAGTTTCTTAAGAACCATGTCCATGCTCCCAGCATTTTGATTTGACCTACTTATCTGCACCCACTATTTGGGAAGCAGCCTTACCATTTAAACTTCAGTTGAAAAATTGATTGGTTTGCAGATGCGTGTGCACAGAGGTCACCAGGGGTACGGTGGTACCCCATTTACTCAAAAAAAAAAGATGAGATTAAAAGTCCAGAGCACTATAATGTTTTGCGAACCATTTCTACATTACAGACGGAATGCTTTCATGATTTATTTGTATGCTATGATTTTTTTTTAAAATGTTTTCATGAAACAGTGCTGCATAGAGGAAGAACTAATGTTTCATGAAATCAAGTCAGGTTCTAAATTTGAATGGGAGTTCTTTTTGACGCCCTTCAAATGAATTTTTACCCCCCTTTTTACACAAATGAAATTCAAAACATTTTTACACTTAGTAAAAATATTAAAGAATATCATGCTTTTCATGAAAGAAAAATAAAGATGTTCATGTAAAAATTATAGGTGCTCAGTGGCATACCTACAGAGTCTATAGTCTCCCTGGCGAACTTAAAGGATAGCATCTTTCCTCCATACCGTTTTATAGAAATTTATTATTGAGAATAACATTGGCGATTCATTATGAAACATTAGAACCTAATCGTAAGTAAAATATCCATGGAGAAGTATAGGGATCCGGATATTTCTTCATTAGAAAAGTCTCAAAACGCAGTTTCAGACTTTTTTGATAATGTTAGGTCTTGAGGAGGAAGAGATTCGGGTTTCCTTCCCTGGTCAACTTTGCAATTGAATTTCTAAAAACGTAACTGCAGATTACCTTCGACTATTTTAAACAAGGGGGGGAGGGGGCTACAAGGGTTCTCTCCCTGTAATTTTCGAAATTATAGTTCAAGAAACATAGTTTTAGACGATTTCAGGTGATGTTTGAGAGAGGAGAGATTCAAAGTTCTCTCTGGAAACTTTTCAAATTTGGAGCTCCAGAAATGCTATTTTATCTTACCTTTGATAATGTTATAGGAGGAGTTTCCAAAGATTCTCACTCGGAACATTTACAAAATTGAAGTCAAAATTTAAGACGATCTTGAATGAACGAGAGAGTGAGAAATGCTCCCACAGAAAATTTTTGAAATTTTCACTTTAAAAACTCAGGTGTAGTCTTATGTTTTCTGGGAGGAGTTTGCTCCTTTTTTAATTTGTAATATATATTGTATCGTATTTGAATAATGTTTCAAAATATCTCCTTTCACATTTACATTAAAATGCTGCCCCTTTTTCGAAAACGAGGGATTATTTGGGGGGGGGGGATCGTCTCTTACCATTCCCATTTATTTCACTACAATGTAGAAGTATTAAGCAGACCCAGAAGATGCACCATGCATGCAAAATTTTTTATTTTGGGGGGGGGGGGGCATTAGTGAATGGGGGTCTATTGTTTTTTTTCTAGCTCTAGCCAATTTTCAAAAAAAAAAAAATATTAAAGTAATCAACTTCAGACTGAGAATATTTTTTTGAAATAACCTTGACAAGCAACGGTCCCTCTTTCTCAGTGATGTAGCATTGGGGTGGGGGAGGCAAAGGGGACACTCGTCCTGGGTGGCATTTTTCTAGGGGTGGCAAATTCTGTAACACTACGTAAATTTTTTTTTTTTTTTAAGACTGCGCTAGGCTAGGGATGGCAAATTTTGTCTCACTAAACCAACATCAAAAATGTCTTTTTTTTACTCTTCAGTTCTACGTTGTCTCAGGAAATTTTTCTCATTGAGCCATGAGCACGAAGTACTGGATACTAACATGCACGTGGACCATTTATCACTGGAACTGACATAGTAATATGAGAAAGAGATCATTCAACCTTGTTGGGGAGGATTTTAAATCACAAAGATCGACAAGCAGTTGGGGGCGCACTGGGTCTCCCAAGAAGGCGCCAACCTTAACTACCAAAAGCTGCAAAAAAAAAAAAATTCGAATGGGAACAGGTGGTTAGAGGGTGTAAAAAAAGAAAAAAAAAGGGCGCAGATGTTTGAAAACGCAAATAAAATTAAAAATAAATTTGAATTTTTTACGTCTGGAATTCAAATTATGTTTTTCGCAATCAAGATTCACGAGTGTGTGCGTGTGTGTAGGCATTTGTGTGTATGGGTAGGCATGTGTGTTGTGTGCTTGTGTAGGGGATAGATGCCACCACAAAGATTGGGTCTCAGTCGCGAAGGCCAGTGTAATGTGGAGTTCGTAGAGTTGAGTTTTATGTTTGAGTTAAGCCTTGAATGAATGCAAACAATTTTGAAATTTTGTCCTCTTAATAAGGCGCAAAAAAGGGGGGAGGGGGAATGAAGGTACATGCGTTCAAGGGAGCAAAAAAAAAAATTATAAGAAGATGCATACAGTGCTGGTAAAAAAAAGTGCACCACCCTCGCATTTTCACAACAATGGGATTATATGAGAGGTTTTGGTTGGCCGGTTAACAATGAATGTATGAAATTCTGCAAAACTCATGAAATAAACATTTAACAACAGGAATCCGATAATTATTTACATAGATCAGGGCTGTTTCCTTGTTTCGATCATTGCAATTAAATGGTGTAGATACTCCTGCCTGTTTTGTTAAAGAAAAGAAAAGAATTGTGTTCAATAATTTGATGTTCACACAGGTCAGGTCTTACTTTTAAGGATTTTTTAAAAAAATTCCAAAAATTTTAGTGAGAAACAATCACATATTGGCAGGCTCGGATTTGCATACCACAGTGCAAGGGGGGCACACATCGTTAAAGGGCCCAAGAGCCCAAGAAATTGAAAAAAAAAAAAAACTGTCGGCAAGACTTATTAACATTGCAAATATACATTGCTGGTCTCTGGGGAGGGGCTGTACAGATTTTGTAGCAAGGGGCACAAAATTTATAGATCTTGGACTTGCATATTAACCTTGCATATGTATGAAAGATTAATTCAAAATAACATTTTAAAATGTTTCTAAACATTTTCTCCAATTTCTCTTCTGGATTTGTACTGAACTATCCTAAAACTGTTTTCCCCTAGGGTCCATCTTTGTTAGGTGTCTATGATGTTGATGGTTTGAAATGTGATAGAGAAAAAGTAAGTAATTATTTATTTATATGTGATTCAAGTTATGATGATTTTTGAAATTGTATAATGGAAATAATTTTGATAATTTAAATAACTTTGAATTAAGTTTACGCTTCTCATTCTCTAAATGTTTACTTTTGCATCTTGAAATCTAAAATATATTTCATTTTAACCCATTAATTGATTTAAATTCAATAACTTAATGACCTTATTATAGGTTATTTAGATGAATTTATTAAGATTATTAAAAATTACTGAAATTTAAGTATTACTTTACAGTTTGAGGGAATGGATTTGTTGTTATTTTCATAATGGCTAATTTTTTTTTTTTTTATACATTGAGAGGTATATTTTGTTTTAAGATACAGTCAATTTGCAATAACTCGAATCTAATGGGACCGATGAAAAACTTCAACTTATGGGAAGTTCGACTTACCGCTAGTTTCTGTTTTCGAAATTTTATTATTTAAAACAATCGGATATTTTATTTAATATGTACATATAACACACACAAAAAAAAGAACTTAAAAGTTTTTTCACACAACATGTAGTTTCTTCGTAAAAAGTCCTGAAGACGAAGTTGTGTCTGATCTTGAACTTCTCCAGCCTTTCAGCACTGGCATGCAGGGCCGTCCCAAGAGGGCGGTGAGTGAGGCAATCGCCTTGGGCACTACAAAATGAGGGGGCAACACAAGGTGCCCCATATTTCAACGGAACACGACAACATTCACACGTATAAAACGCATAAAACGCACCGATTGCATAAAATTAGGGGCACCTTGTGGTGAGTCCTCTTTTGTCTATCATAGATACACAGTCACAGACACACAAAATAGAGAATCATTGCAGTGATTCTCTATTTTCTCCTAGGGCACAAAATATTCCTCTCTCTATCTCCCCAACATTAGTTTGCTTTTTATCATTGAAGCAGATACAATTTCTGAGAATATAACTGTTTAGAATCAAACAAAAGACACTTCTCCTTTGTCTAGTTCTCACCAAATTTCCTCGAATTCTGCCCCTGTGTGCAGTGACGTAACCAGAAAAAGTTTCAAGGGGGCACATTGAAAAAGCAAAAAACAGGGTTTTTTTGATCTGATAGGAAAAAAGGTCAAAAGTTTGAAACTTCTAGTTTTGAAAACGCAATTTTAGCCTTAAAAAAGCTATTATAGGCCATATTTATTGACGTTAGGGAGGAAGCTTAGGAACTGTTTCCAATTGATTATTTTTTTAAATAGATTGAAATCAATTCCTTCTCCCCCTGCAAATTTTCGTAATTGAAGTTTGAAAAACGCAACTTTAGACGAACTTTGAAGATTTTATGGACAGGAGAATCTGGATCATTTCCCAGGAAAATGGTTGAAAAATATGGTTCAAAAAATTTAAGCCATGTTTTACATTCAGGGGCAATTCCACTTAAATTTTTTTAAAGTTGTTTAAAAAACCCATTTTTTGTGATTTTAAAGAAAGGCGGCATGGGGACCTTTGCACAAATCCTTCCAAAAACGCAATTCTGAGCTATTTTCGATGTTGTTGAATGTTTGTGGTCTTCTCCCTAAAACTTACAAATATTTGATGCAAAGAATAACATCTTTGTTTATAACACATAAGAAAGTTAATATTAAGTTGGTACAAGTAAAACCACAAAAAACTCTTTAAAAAATCATTGGATGAGTCCAGATCGAAATCTAATTTTTATATAACTTCCTGCAATAAATACATTTTCTGTTTATAATCAGCAACTTATTTACTTGTGTTCTTAGTTTGATCAATATGAATAACCAATGCAATTTTAATTGTTAGTTTTTTTATCTAGTGCAATATCATTTTACTAGATAAATATTTGGATTTTTAGCATTTCCATTTTTTGAAAAATTTTTGGGGCATTAATGTTTCACACTTGAACTTCTTACATATTAATGAATCAAACAATCAGAGGGCTATACATAGTACAAATTAAAACACAAGTAATGAACTTGTTTCTTATATAAATTATGCAGTGATGTTATAGTTAACTTGATTTTTCTGTGTGTATAGGGGGGGGGGGGTTCTTAGTGTACAGAAAGTTTTCTGGGGGGGCACCAGGAAACTTTCGCCCCGGGCACAGTCAGAGCTTCGGACGGCCCTACTGGCATGGAAATTCCTATGTTCAGTAATATAGCAAAATTTGTTACTTTCTGACGCAGCAAAGACCCACTTATAGGAATGGCATGGTCTTGATTTCTATACTGCTGGAGCCACTTGAATAGAGCCGATTCTACTTCAGGAAAGGTGCACATCTTCATTCTTTTCAAATTTGGAATCATGGATTCTTACTGCTTTTCAAGAATCTTTCTTTTTGATTGTTGGATTCTTTTCAATGTCATAACTAAGATTTACTTAACTTTCTAAATCTAAGGTTTTTATCTTTCGCTTATACATCTTTTATAGTAAAGACAAATCTTTCTTTCTCCGGAACTTATCAACAAATGATCGAATTAAAGAATGAAGGGGAAAGCGTCGGCCTTTGAATAAAGGTACAATCAGTTGAGTTGATAGCTTAAAAGCAGATTCGTAGTCCAGCAACATGTCTAAGTGTGAACAGTACAACACAAGAAAAGAAAACAAGCTATACTAATTTCCGCACATGTAACTGTAACTCCTTTATCGCACATTGGCTCAACAGGAGTTCTCCTTGCTTTAGAGGTCTAATGTGCAGGAATTGCAATTGAATGTGAAAGAATTTTTCTCTCATAGTCACTTGTTTGTTTCTTTCTTTTTTTCGGAAATGATTCTTTCGAAATAAATTTTGAGTCACCTTTGAAAAAACTTTGAGTTAAAGGAAGTTAACTTTGAGATATTGAGAATAATTAGCATGGAATTAAAGACAAAGGGATCAGGACTTGATAAAAACATCGAGTTATAGTAATATTTGTGTTATCGGACTTCGAGTTATCGCGAATTGACTGTAATTATTTACTCTTTCATCTTTAAATTAAAAATGTATTTCATTTTAACCTATTAATTTAAATTTAATAACTTATTAATGACCTTACAATAATTTATTTAAATGAACTTATTAAGATTATTAATAAGTTCTAAATTACTGAAATCTAATTATTAACATATAGTTTGAGGGAATGGATTTGTTATTTTCGTAATAGCTTAAAGGATTTTTTTTTACATTTAAAGGTATATTTTGTTTTGAGATAATTGTTTTAACTATTAAAAGGGTATTTTTGAAATAATTTGGAACCTAAGCCCAGACAGAGATAGAGACATAGTTTGTTAAAAATTAGGTTTAGTGTACAGAAAGTAGACTTGCTTAGTTTTGGGCGATCTTCTTGTTTATTTATTTTTTTTTGTAATATTTTATGTACATATTTAACATTTATTCTGTTTAATTTTTCTTCATCTAATTTACCGTAAAAATTGTTTGACAATATTTACAAGTCGATGGTTTGGAAAGTTGGTTCCTTTTAATATTTTGTGTTTGAGATTTATCTATACATCTATAGATGTCATGCAGGAAAAAAAAAAGCAACATAGTACAAATCATTAGTGTGAACGTGCCCTTGTGAGATACATCTGATAAGCTACACAAAATTTAATATGAAAATATAAATATTACAAATAAAATATGAAACAAACAACATTGAACTCTGGGAAGCTGTTGCACTTAAATGAATGATAAAGAAATTCTTATTATAGACTTTATAGTTGTTTGAATAACTGTCATATTTTAAATTAAGATCTTAAATAGATCTGGTGGATAATTTATATGTGTTCTGTCATTACAAAGTGAGAGATTGCCACTTTTGCTATATGTAGTGTATTGTAGCAAAGCATTTTTCATTTCTTCTTCCCTTTTTTCTCAAGTACTAATATTACAGTTTCAGTTTTAAGCTCTGCTACTGGTGCTTTTGTTACTATATGTAATAGTTAGTCTAGATATTTTAACTTACTTAAATTATGAAAAATATTTTATTTTATTTTTAAACTTGTTATTTTTATGATAGTAAGCATTATTGCGGGACCTTCAATTTTTTTTACATTATGCAAATCATTTCTGGATATTTGAAGTTTATATTATACTGTGAAGTTTATGTTTGCATAGTTAGTGTAATTTGATAAATTTTGCATTACATATTCTAGTTTATGTTAATTTATATCATACAGCTATAATAGATCAGCATTCTTTCAATCAGTAATAAGCAACCCATCAAAAAATGAAGACTAAATTAAGGACATTGTTTGCAAATGTACTTGATTCGATTATTTCAGAAAGGGCGTAAGTCCAATGATTCTTGTAGGACTTACGCCCTTTCTGAAATAACTGATTCACTTGTTGGTTAACCCGTTCGGGACGGCATTCCGCAGAAGATAGCGCTCCCTCAGGACGGCAGCTGTTACGCGCGGACTGTGCACACAGGCACGGACAATTTCTCCCGCTAAGCCTAATACGCAATTTCGGAAAGTATACGCATACATAATAATGGACAAAATGTATACTTTAAGCAGAAATGAAACCATTTTTTAATATATGATAAAATATATCAAAACTTCAATCATAACGAAAAAAAAAATGGATGAAAATAATTGATATTTAACAATAAAAATGCAAAATATATTGTTTTTTACAATAACTAAAAGTACCAAAATGAAACAGTATATTTTCTACAAAACAGGAAAAATATTTGCGCTTAATATTATGAAATACTTGAAGAATATTGTAACAATTAATATTTTAAAGCCGCATTTAAAATTTCAAAGCACAGATAAATGTGCATTGAGCATTTTACACTCATATGTAGTGTTACGTCTTTTATTCTGCTTTGAGCAAATTACACATCTCTGTCTAAGTTCTTTGTCTTCTTTTTCAGCATATGATTTTTGAAAGTAACTACTATATGAAGAACTCCAACAAAAATAATTTATAGTTTCAATGTGACCCAAAAGATCCATAGATGGATCAGTCATAAATTAAGATATTTCCTCCTGGGAAAGATAACATGTTCACCATGTGCTACCAAATGAACATAAAAGTAAAACCCCTTGCTAGAATATTTCCCCTTCAATCCCATTATAAATGGAACCGAAACTAGAAAGAGCCACTTCAAAATGAGTATACGTTTTCCCTTCTCAACTGCAAGCACATGTTTATATTTTCTTTCAAGAAATCCAATAATCACAGACACTTGACAAACCCCATTCTGACGTCAGACAGAGAAATACTAATGCAGGAGAGCAATCATTTGAACGGAACATGGATGAGTCATGGATAAGTAACGGCATCTAATAGTAAACGTTTCGTTCCAAATCCAAAATGCAGAATAGTGTCGTTAGGCCGGCTGCGTACTACTTACCGTAAGGCACGGATGCGTTTTTCGTCTCTGAAGAACCACCTAGCACTGACGCAAAGACGCGTCGTTCGTCCTGAACGGGTTAAAACCTACTGAATAACATAGAAAAGGAATGCGACTTGCTGCATCAAAAGGGGAAGCTGACTTTCTTTTTAGCTACTTATGAGTTTATTTCTCTTCAGTACTTTAATTCTGCAACATTCAACTTTTTGAACTCATGTTTGTTTTATTTCTTTAGAGTCTGGCCCATTTGTTATGTGAGTTAAAAGACCAAAATAAAGCTTTGAAATTTAAAACAGAAAATTTGAAACTTCAACTAGATGATGCTTATGGAGACATCAAGGTAATCTTTCTATGTGCTATATATCCTCTAAGTATTATCTATTTTAGTGAAAAAACAGTTGTTTCCTCTGGTAAATAACCTGCGTGCTTTAATTATCATTCTTAGCTAAAAAGTAACCATAGTAAGTGAGGTAGAAAGATTGTAACACCTGTCAGAGATGAACCCAAATTAACTCCAATGATCCAAAATAATCGTTGAAAATTGCTTCTTACGTCCACAAGTGTTGGAAAGAATCTATAGTTATCGTATCCATGCCAATTACACTTGGACGGTTGCATAAACTGCAGTTCCAGATCTACGAAGTAAAACCAAAGAGAAACATGAAGCAGAAATGTGCATGACTCTCCTGGAGTAAGAGAAGCCCATAAAGGGACAACAAGGTTGAAAAAATATTATATTCAGTGATGAATCTTTTTTTGAAATATCTATGAACAAAAAAGGTGTTCTGGTTTGACGTTTTAAAAGTAAAGTGTATGAGAGATCTTGTGTAAGATGTTCTCTCAAATTTGAGACATCCTTTATGGCATGTGAGTGCAAGAGGTCTGTCAGATTTGGGCCATTGCATGTATGTTATAATAAAACAATTTGTGACTTCCGCTGTTTATCAATAATTCTGCATGATACTTCATCTGAGGCACAGCAGTGACACATTCAGTTATCCATGTTATCTTTCGGCAAGATTCTACTCTGTGTCGCATCTCTAAATTGACTAGTTAAGTTTAAACCAGAAAGAGGAATTTCGGTAACAAACTGTTCAAGCAACTCTACCGATCTCAGTACGACCAAGAATTTGTGGGTACCGCCATATCTAAAGAAAGCAGTTCAAGATCTAGTGCTCGCTAACAAAATTGAACTTGTTGCCACATTGAAGATGGTATGGAAACGGTGTCAGAAGCGATAAATGTAAATAAGTGGTTGAATCCGTGTGTGAAAGGATTAAAGCATTGAAGCCAGCAAAAATGACGCATTCAAGCATTGATGTTGTTTCTTTTGAAAATGTTTTTCCCTCTTTAGATGAAAATATTTTAATTTTTTGACTCAATTAAAACCCTCATCACTATAAATATTTGGTTTATTCTGTCTAATATTTTTTAATTAAGTATATTTGAACTGAAAGGTACACTTTAAGGTCTAAGAAAGGTGGCATGTTCATTTAAATACCTAATTTGCACTTATATTTGGTTAGAGTAAACTTTTTTTAAAAAGTGAAAGGTATTCTATTATTTTGAATTTGAGTTGTAGTAATAAAAATTAAAGAAAAAAAGGTTTTCACTTATTTTACTGAAAGGTTTATATTTTATACCATCTCCATTTTATGCGAGTGGCTGCATAACTGATGAAAAGTGTTTCTGATCACAAGGAGTCATCTGACTCTTTGACCCTCCCTTGAATCTGCCCTTGTTTCATAGTTCTATACATCTCTAAGGTCCCCCTTAAAATTCATTGTGTCAGGCTCCCAAACCTGTAAATCCGCTACTTTAGATAAGTATTGTCTGATCAAGTAATTTTCTTCTGATTTATTTTTTCAACTGTTTTCCAAGTTATTTGTATTCATGCTTGTGATAATTTAAAACTCTGATATGAATGGTTTTCTTCGTTACTTTCAGAAAGTAAGATTTATTGCTTGGAAGGAAGTTGTTTAAATGTTGAGAAATATAAAAAAATATATATTTCAGATGGTAATTATACTCTGCACCAAGGCTGTGAAGTCAGACTGATTTTGGGGTAAAGGAGTTGGAGTCTTGAGTCAAACATTTAAAATTTTAAGAGTCAGAGTTGGTCATTTTCCCCCAAAGTCCACAACTCTGACAGTGCTTGCAGAGTCAGGGTTGGGGGCTGACTGATTTTGGGGTCAAGGAGTCGGAATCGAAGGTTCTAAAATTCCTATTGTCAGTCATTTTCCCTCCAACTTCGCAGCCCTTCTCTGCACTAGTTTTTGATTATTTTTTTTATAAATCTGTTTATTTATACAAATGAGATATTTTAAAACAAAATAGTTTTGCCTCACTTATTGTTTTATGTGTACTTAATTGCTTTTTCTTTTACTCTTATAGTTACTGAGGGAAGAATTGTCTAAGCATCAAGCTGATTCTCTAAGGGAGACTTTATCTGAAAATTTTCTTTCTCTTAATGAAAAGGAAGCTTTGATAAAACAACTAGAAACTCAAAATTTAAAGGTTGCATTTATTTTTATAATTATTTTTATTTTTTTGCAAATTGTGTTGTAAATTTGTCCATGCTTTTGAACATTTAATACACTTTAGGTTCTCTGCAGAACTTAATAAGGTTGAAAATAAAAGTTTTTAGCAGTCTAAAGTTAAGGAAAAACAAACATGGATGAGTTTAAACTTGATTTTGTTGAACTGACTCATATTCATTCATGAAAACAGCAAAAGAAATACGATTTTAAATTCCCAGAAATTTATGTCAAAATTTTTACATTTTATTGTTTTTCTGGGATTTAGTTTTATTTTACCCTTATTTCATTTTTTTAGAAGAATTTCAGAGGAGAAGAATTTTGCAGCATTATGAAAAGCACATTGTAATTAGGAGCTGGGTTATGCTCAGGCAGATAAGACACTTGCTTGGGGCATCAAATTTAAAGAAATGTCTATGGGTGGGGGAGCAAATAGGATGTAGAGTCAAAAATGAAAAGAGATAGGAGTAGGCTGTGTTATTTGGACATGCTTGGAGGCAACTTTTCAAAAGTTTTTGCCATGGCTGTAAAGCTCATCCTCATCTTTGTGTAATTGATTTTTCCCTAATATTGTCATTTTTCATACCTGACTTTTGAAAAAAAAAATAAATAAAATAAGGCTATAAAGATCATTTACTAAAATGAGTACTTAAATAAAAGTTAGGTACTTACTTAGTTTTTGTAAATTATGAGCATTCTTTCCTGTGATCAGTTTAGAAATTCATATTCTCAAATGATATGTTAAACATTATAAAATTTTTATTTTTTATTTTTCGTGCTTAAGGAGCGCTTTTTTTTAAAGACATTATTATTTTTTAAATGTTTCATAGAGCTATTTTAGCAGCTGTGACTTTTGGAATCGAAAATTTGGGGTGGCTATAAATTTTGAAATATACCAATAAAAGTTCTGTACCCTATTTAATAGTAATGTTTAGTATTTTTTGCTCATGAAATATTGACATTAAACTAAAAACCATTAAAAACTGCAATATGAACTTAAATTAATTTTTCAACAAAAAATAATTTTTCAACAGATTTTAAGCAAAAAATTATATCTCTGGTAAATTTTCTTTTGTTCAAAGGTTTTCTTGTTTTTCATGAGCAAGCATTCTCATCGAAAACTAGAAAGTTGTTTTGTTGAATACAAAAGTAGAGAAACTAAATTTGAAACCCACAAAACACTATGCAAACTAAGGAAGAAATCAACTTGTCAGCAACTTTGCTTTTTAATTAGGGTTTCCAATCCCAAAATTCCAATCTCGAATCCCGCGGGATCCCATATGATATTTAGCGGGATTAATCCCATGGGATTGAGAGTAACTGGGATTTCCAGTCCCGCAAAATTTTTCCACTCAAACGTTTACCAGCTTTTGCCGCTCATAAAAGGACTGTATTTACAAGCATCATCTGTTGTTTGAATCACCTTCTTTGTACATCTGCACGATGAGCGAGAAAAACTCTAATATGATGAACTGTGATTTACAATTGAAGAACACAATACAAATAGAGCATATTTTTCTGAGAATAAATTGATATTCTCATTCGGGAGGTTTCATTTTCATTCGTTTAGCAGTTGAGAAAATGCATTGTTCAATTTGAAAGGATTTCTAAAAACCATCACTAAAGTTTAAAATCCAGAAAATTACGCTTTAAACAAAATTGAAAAAGTATTACTGATTGCGAAACCCACTGGAGTAACCTGAATGAAACATTGGAACACTTCTGTTAGCTTAAGAAATGCACTCAAGACCTTTAACTTCAGCACCTTCTGAGATTTGGCTTTTCTTATGGATGATTTTTGTTCAAGAACTGCATATTTTGGACATAAACGATGTCAATTGGATAAGTGTTTTGCTGTATCCAATTTAACTTCGTTAAAAATACCATTGTGGCTTCGTTAACGTTTGTCATTGTATCAGTGCATTTAATAAGAAATGTATTGTGAATTTTTTGTAAGTTTATGGGAATCTTTTGCTAAATGTCCACAGTTATATAATCTCAGTAAAACCAACTGCAGTAGAGCCATAGCATGTATTTTCATCGAGTGAATTCTTTTTTGATCAAAAATCCTTTCTCATTGCTAACTAGCAACTTTTTTATGGCACACTTTTGCACACCAAATGATAATTGCAAATTGGGATCTGACTTTGTAGTGCTCTACAGTTAATGTTGCAGAATTCGGTAAGACTACTTATTCAAGTAACAAAAGCAATCATTCCTAAGAAGCACAACTTTTTCTTCAACATTAGAATTAAATTTTCAGAGGAATAAAGTCAATCCCGCGGGATTGGCTCCTCACAATCCTGAAATCCCGTGGAACTGAATTCGATGTGGGATTGGAAACCCTATTTTGAACCCTTTGCAGCACAATGGACAGTTTGAAATTTCTGTGCTTATTTGCTTACTGAGAATCGAGTTTTAGTCGTAATAATAAAATGTTTTGCTTGAAAATAAATAAAACCACTCTCTGTGTTTTAATAAAGCCAAAGATTTCATAGTTCATTATTAGTTAAAAATATATTTCAACTTATTGTAATTGATGAATATAAATTCCTTATTTTCTTATTCTTATTTAGTTGAAATATTTATGCAATTATTTTATTTATTTAGTGCAAACAATTAACACAAGATTTACAAGCTGTGTTAGATGAAAAAGAGGAATTGGTTACTGCTAGAGACCAATATCGACATAAATATGAGAGACTAAATCAACAATTAAATTATATCTTGAGAGGTGATCAGCGAACATTAATTGATATTGATGGTGTTTTATTGGAAAATAAGTAAGTACATTGTTTAAGCTATTTATCCAGCATTTTACTGAATAAGTTGAAATTTAATAACCATGAACTAATTTTACTTCAGATATCTTCAAGAAAGAATAAAACAAGTAGAAGAAGAAAAGGCTGTAATGGCATCATCCCTTGCTAAGTGCAAAGTAAGAATAATTGATAACAGTTTTTTTTTGGGGGGAAAGGGTTTAAAGAAGGGCTACTAGGCTGTAAAAGGACTTTCTGATTTAGATTATGATACAAGGCTTAAAATGTTTAATATGTGTAGCTTGGAGCAAAGAAGAGTCAGAGGGGACATGATTCAGTAGTTTAAATTTATCACATGAAAGATGTTAATGTGTTAAATTTTTGCACAGAAAGTAGGACAAGCGGGGGTATCATTTTAAACTATTAAAATCCTAGGCTGACTTGGAAATTAGGATAAATTTCTACTTTAGTAGGGTTTTTATGCTTTTGGAATAGTTTACCAGATTTAAGAGGCCATTGACCTTCATTGGGGACCAATAGGACCAGCTTAGCTGGACCTAGAGCCTGTTTCTGGTTGTCACATTTGTATTGTATCTGTATTAGTTTAATGAAAAGTGACCAAAAAGCTTTGTGATAAACAATGATTCAGAAATAAAAGAAATATTTTAATTATACTAATGTGTGTGTGTGTGTTTTCTTTAAGGAAAGAATATCCAAAATTAAATCTTGATTAAAATTTCAGGCCCTTTTGGAGAAAAAGCGTGCAAAAGGTGGAATGAGAAGTACTATTGCCTCAGGATTGGCTGTAAGTGCTAAACAAGGTAATTTTTCTCTGGGTGTATGTTTAAATCTTTTTTTTTAATTTTGTTTGCTGAAAAATTTTGAATTCCCAATTAAATAATACATTAAAAAGTTTTTGTTTGCTGTTTAGAACGTCTTACTAAAGGTTTAATTTTTTACATCAAATTCAAAAAAGGTACTTAATGAAAGAATTATTTTTGAAGATGAAATTATGCATGAAAAGAGAGTACAAGAATTCAGTCACAAAATATTGTTTGAGCATTATTATTTTTCAAAGTTTTCTTTGTATTTGCAATTTTTATCATGTATAAGAACACATCAAATGATTTAAACTCCATTTAATACATGAGTTGGGTGAATGGGAGATTCTACTTACGAGTTTGATTCCATCTACATCAAATTAAAAAATACTGTTATTTTAAAGGAAACCAGTGTATTAGATCATTCATGTAACTCTTATGTTATTCATGTAACACATGTTTTGCCTTTTTTCCCAAAAGTAAGTCATCAGGTAGCAAAGAAAATTGCAAAGAAAAAGAAAAATCAGGTAGCGTGAAAATTGCTTAGCTACAATACTTCTGTTAAATGTGGTGTATCTTATATAAATCAAAGTAAGCTTGCATTTAGTTTCTGTAAGGAAATGAAAATTATGTCAACAATCATGATTTAGGACCCTTTTCCATTGCTCAGCATTGCGGGTCATGTGATTTCACTTTCCAGTTTTCTTCGGCTAAAGTCATTTATATGGTTCCACTGTATTCTATTTGGACTTTTTCAGAACTTTGTCTCATTTGGCCATGTGTGGATTCAGAGAGGGAGTCAGCGGGGTCATGACTTCACTTTAAGTGGCCAAAAAATGCCCAAGCAGCATTTTGTGACGACATATTTTTAAAAATTGGCCTAGACTCCTGTTTATGCCCAAAGTGACATTTATGATGTCCCCCAAAACTAAAAGCTTGCATTTGGGGCTTAGCTTGTTAAAAACTTGTTAAATGCCATTTTGTTAGTTACTACTTGGAAATCTGTACTTTTATGTTTTTCCATATCTTATATTATACCTCGATTGCCGTTGTCCTGCCTTTTGGATGATAGAACTTTTTTTATTTTTGGCTACCCATATTTTCTCTTCTATGTATGTTCTCTTTTGACACATATTTGTTTCTATGTCTGTTTTCTTTTCTTTTCTTTTTATATATATATATTTGCCTGGGACCTCTTTTATTGAGTTAAAAAGAGGCTCCCTTTTTTTGGCGCAAAATAGCTGCTAGCAAATTTTAAGTCACTTTTTATCATTTTAATTTGTACTTTCAACTACATTTCGCCATTTTATGTCTCACTCCTTATATTAGGCACTTAATATATGGCAGCCAAAACTTTTTATCTGTACTTAGTAGATCAAGTGAGCTGTAAATAATTCTGTATGTCTCAGACTGTAATTTAATTGTTTATTCATTTATTTTTCAGTGGAACAATTATTACAGAATAAACCTTTTCTTGATTTGATGAATAAGTCCTCAAATGCTACTGAATTTCGCAATTTAGTTATCACCTTGTTAGAAGCATTGAGTGACAAGAGCATTGCTCTTTCTCATCAAAAGAAAACGAATAAGTAAGTTTAGTTTTTCCTGAAAAAAAGTATGTGTGAAAATATTTTCTGTTCTTTTCATGCTTCGAAGTATGTTAATTTACCATTAAGAAATTAAAGAGTTTGATTGTTTAATAACATATTTAGAGAACATGTTCCCCCACTCTTCTTCAGAATCATATCATTCTGTCAAACATTAAGATGGTGTCTTAGGTGTAGTGGGACCAGAGCGCACCAGTATGACTATTCAAGCCTGTCATTTCAAACGTTTCCAAAAGAGGTAAAGTGTATTGTGACAATCACTATAGTGATATATCAAAAATACATAAGAACATGCCCACATCAATGTGAATAAGTCAGACCTGTCTATCTTGAAACCTGTGTATCTTGAAAAACTGCATATGTAGAATTTTTTTAATTTCCCTGCAATCTCAATTAATTTCTCATACTTTTTTCCTTGCTTTTCTCGAATACTTCATACATAAAACCCATTTTTGGAAGCTCAAAGTTCGCTTCTAAGGAAATTTGAAGTACAACCTAGTTTTCTTTTCACTGTTTAAGACACAGAATTTACAGTGCTTGCGAAATTAAAAAGAACTGTAGATAAAAATAAAACTGTCAATCATCAAACTTTGTTAACAGATTTTTTTTTTCATTGAGGTATGCATTATGGCATTGCATTAAATCATTAGAAATTGTATTTAATTTATTTATTCAGTTTACTGACAGTATAGAAACTAGATTTATATGCAAAAATCAAAACCTCCATATCTCGAAACCTGTATTTCTCAATTTTTTTTTCTGAACCATCAACATTCCATATAGATAGGTTCAATTTACATTGATTTCTTAAAGTGGGGGGGGGGGGAGGAATTAGCCCCTCCTAAATGACTGCCTAGGGAAATTCTAGTGCTTTTTTACTAGGAGAAACAACATTTCAGAAGATTGTTTCAAGTAATATCATTTAGTTTGTATGAAAATTTTAATTTTTCTCTGAAGCACTCTAATTTAATTCTGTATCGGAATTCTTCCTAAAATTGTCATCTAAAAAAAATCTTTTCAAACCGTATAATAAATAGCGTCATTTCAAAAATGTGTAAGCTAAAACTAGTGCAAGGTGAAAACAGTAATGCCACATTCCTATTATCCACACTTATCAAATTTGTTTGGTATTTGGCATTAGTGTTTATTTTAATACTCTATATAGTGACGAGAAATAAATGATGTGTAATTTTTTTTTAAACTTATCAATAAGAGTTTTTAATGTATAAAAATTTTGCACAATTATATTGCATAGAAAATGAGTATAAACCTTTATGCAACAAAATAACAACAGTAAGCAATATATGTCGAGCACAAATTAGCAAATTGATTGCGGACATCTATTTTGGGGTTTTGAGGAACTCTTTTTTTCAATTGAAAGAAAAGAGCTTTAGGATGAAAAGTTATCCAAGAAAAGGTGTCTGAAGAAAAGTCTGAGCTTTTCTCGGATGACTTTTCCAGGCTTGCCAACTTTTACAGATCATCCATAAAATTTACAGGTAGTAGTTAAACTTTTAAGGCTTATGGATAAACCTCCAATTTTCATCCAAAAACTCACTCCTTTGCATTGAAAAAGGAGTTCAATTTTCTAATTTATGCTTGATGTGCTTTTAAACTATTGTTGCTTGTATTGTGTAGGATTCAATCCTTTTTCTAAAGAAGTATCCATCCCCCCTTTTTCGTTGGTTGATAAACAAAGCATTATGACAATGGCAATTTTATATACATTTTTATTTCTTCATTCTTAAATTCCGGTAAGAAAAAAACTATCCCTACAACACTGTATCTATGTTTACATTACAGAACTATAACTTATAAATACGTTAGAAGTTATTGAAATTTGGAACTACATTTACCATTTAAAAATTTGTTGTTTCATAGTTGTTTACTTTGATTATTTAATATGATTTTGATGTATCCTCTTAAATAATGAATTTCCAAAAATCCGCTAAACAATAAATATTGTCATATTAATGAAATTAATTCCGAATAAAGTAGCAAGTACTTTACAGTCAGGAAAAATTATGTATTGGAAAAACTATAACATTTAGAGAAAGGCAGAAAGGAACAAAATGAAGGAAAAGCAGTTGAAATTCGTTTGATCACAAAACAAAACATGCAAGCAGACTATTAAAAATATTAATAAGAAAATGCATAGATAAATAACTGGAATAGTTGATGACAGGAAGGTGTCAGTTACATCAAAAAATAGTGAACAAAAACCATTTATAAAAATGGAAGCCAAACTGAAGAAAATATAGTATTGCAGTAAGATCCTTAACCAAAATTGACCAGTTCTTCAGAGTGTGGAAAGATTCCCCAAAATCAAGGTTTGACAAATTGGGGTAATTTTGGATAATTTGATAAGAGTTGAAATTAAATGAGTGATTTGAATCCCAACAGTGTTGAGCAATGATAGATCTATTAAGCTGTAGTTTTTTCCCCATAGATTTTAGTTTCTTTCTAGTAAAATTTCAAAGAGCACCAGGTCTGTCCAATGTATGCAAGCCCACAATTACAATTAATTTTTAAAATTCCACAACAAAAGAGGATGAATTGAATCTCTAAGAGGAGAGAAATTTTGTTTATTTATAGGAAAAAAATAAAAATCACTTAAGAATCTTAGCAATCTGAAAACTAATTGGTGGAAAGAATGGCCAAGCAACCAAATTCTTAGTGTTAAAAGCTCTATTAAGAATGTTTTTTTCAGGTTTATTGGAAAGTTTTTTTAAGTATAATCAATGAAGATGGATGGATAGACTATCAATAGCCATCACTATGATAGGTTGCTTTTCTCAGATGACTGCAACTGCATCCTAAAGCTCACTCTTTGTTGCATTGAAAAAGGGATTCCTTGAAACCCTTGAGCACGTGGCTGCTGTAACCTGTTATGTTTTGGGTTAAAATGTTGTTATACCTATTCTTTATTTCTAAGCACAAAGGTTATTTATTCAATTATTATGTCTTAGGTGATTAATGGTTGTGCAAAATCGACCCTTGAGCCTTTAAGCCCAAAGTTGACTAAGAAGTGCCTTAAACTTTGTTGGAGAAGTAATGCTCTAAACTATTGTAAGTCGACAAACGCAAGATTAAAAACTCGTCATCTTTCTGTTCCATTGTGCAGGATCTTTCTGATACCTATGATATTCCTGCACCAAATTGCCTGGTTTTCTTGCAGGAAATGAATTCTGTTCTAGATCAAGCTATGTTTGGGGGTCTCCTGGATCTTGTTTGAAATGTCAAAAAAAAAAAAAAAAAAAAAAAAAAAAAAAAAAAAAAAAACACACACACACACAAAATAGGGTAAAAAAAAGTTCTGCTGTGACTATGATACATAGTTGGTATCCTCCTAAAAAATGCCTGATATGAAGAAACATTTCCACACAGACTAATTTTTTGAGAATTGCCACTTGTATTGGCAAAAAATATACCTGGAAATAATGAAATTTCGATTAGAGATTGAAATATTTTGTTTATGAAAATTTACTTAAAAAAATCATATTGAGTTGATATAAAAAGGTTGTTTTAATATTATTTTTATTTATGTATTTATTTAATTTATATATTTTTATTTTTATATTTAGAATTCTTGGGAATAGAGTTAAGGAACTCCAAGAAAAAATAAAATCGATGGAAGTTTCCTCATTGTGGAGAGTTCCTGACCCTAGTAAGTTAGTTAGTCATTTCAGTGTTTTATATGATTTATTATTTAGTTCTTTTAATTTCTGCATAAAGTGAAGTGATATGTTTTGATGCATCAAATTTGTCCATTATTGTGTACATGATTTATGATTGTAAAATGTGCTGTTATTGCATTTTTCTTTTGATTTAAGTATTAAAAGATATAAGGCAGTAGCATCACTGCGAGGGATGGGGTCGGTTTGCCCTGTATGTCACCCATCTGGGGAGTTGTACCCAAACTAAACTACTTTCTTTACTAATAATAAAGCTCAAAGTCTCTCTCTCTGGATGTCTGTAGGATGTCTGGATTTCTGGGACGTGCATAGCATCTAGACCGTTCGGCCGATTTTCATGAAATGTGGCACAAAGTTAGTTTGTAGCATGGGGGTGTGCACCTCAATGCGATTTTTCGAAAATTCGATTTTGTTCTTCTTCTATTTCAATTTTAAGAACATTTTCCGGAGCAAAATTATCACAAGATGGACAGATAAATTACGAAATTATCATTACATGGAATGGGAGAGCGGATGAACATAGCCAATTGGCGAGAAATTTGTCATCCATTATTTGTAAATATACAGGCGAACCAAATGACCTTTTAATTTTCAACTATGGGCAAAGCCCTGCGGGTACCACTAGTTAAAAATATAAAAACTTCAAGTCTTTTGAACTTCACTTTTTGTTTTGATGCACAGTTGTTAAAAATGCCTTTTCTCTCCATTGCAGCACAACTATCCCTTTTGTTTCATGACTGTGAACATGACAACTATCGTTCTGCTGAGAAAAGCTCCCCTCTTCATTCCATTCTCTCATCGCTTGATAATGAGAGGAAAGAGGATTCTCCTGAAATTATACTGGATGATCAAAGCATTAGAAGTGATGATCAGTGTTCAGTCTCAGAGCTGAGTGCAGATCTGAGGACAAATTCTGGATTCAGTGATTTGGACATTTTACCTACTAAAGATTATTCAGTCAAAGGTATTACATATTTGATGCTAAATTACAAGTGTTCTGTTGAAGTTTTTCTGTACCGTTTGAGGTTTAACCATGGATTATATGTAATTTGACAGTCGGCCAAGTTAAGACGATTCCATCTGAATGAATCTAGCAGGGAAAAGGAAAAATAGCAATGGGATTTTGATGCACATGTTTTATGATGCCACTAGTGCCTAATTAATTTATTGCATTCTCTAAGTTGGAAAAGAGCAGAAACAAACAGTTTTTATGGAAACAACAAAAAGAAAATTCAATGTTTTCATTTAGTCAGGTAATGTAAAGTCAAAATGGTAAGCTCAAAATTATGTTGTAAAAAATATATATTTTTTGTAGTAAGAATATAGATGAAATATAGATTTAAAAAATGATTGCAGTGAACAAATTGTCATTTGTACAAAACTGCGTAGAAAAAGACAAAAGTTCACATTTGTAACAATCAAACTACCACCCCTGCAAAACTAATACATTCGTCCATTTCGGCCTATAAACTGAATATTAACCTTTCCATATAATCAATGGTCAGACAGTAAATGCAATTCTATATGCAATTTTCTTTGCTAATAAATGGCCCTATCAAATGCTTTCCCATCTTTTCTGAGAGTTAAAATGATTTTTTTCTTTCAGTAAAATCAAGTGTTTGAGATGAGATCCAATGAAAAAAAAAGGGTGGGAGGGGAGGAGGGGTTCAAAATTTAAGTAATAGAAAATCAGAATTAACTCTACTTCAAAAAAATGTTCTTAAGTTGGGCGCAACATATATTGTTGTATAAAGCATGTCTTGCACAGTGCAATAATTTTTCAAATTGTGTAAGAAGTTATAAATAGTGGTGGCAGTAAACAAGCAGGATTTTCTTTAACATTAAAATTCGAGTCCTATTAACTTTTAAAAGAATGTGATTGAAGCAAAAACAGAAAGTTCAATAGTTGGCAAAATAATATAAATGAGGTTTTGAGAATGTTTATTTTGGAAATTGCACATTTAAAAATTCTTTTGAAATATTCAGAAACAGAAATAAATTTCATGTTTTCATTGATTTTTATGCTATAGTTTAGTTATGGATTTTTACTTCATCTTGTTACTTTGAACTTTAAAGTTATCTTGCGAAAAAAAAAACCTATCTTTAGGTTTGTCCATTTTGCACAAGGTAATTTGTTTTACATATTTTTCAAGCATGTTAAGTTTTTCAATGAAATAGTTTTGTTATATGTTAAATAAACTAATCATGATAATGTTAATTCTTTGTTAATATGTTTCAAACATTTCACATGTGCAGTGCAGTGATATTCAGTTTTTTCCCCCCAAAGAAATAAATATATGTCTCAAATAGTTTTAACACCCTAGACTGCAATTCTTATATGCAAAAGCTTGATTGTAAATAAATAAATAAAAAAAAAGGTATTCAGTGCCCACATCCAATGTCAACCTTTTCTTTCATTTATATATTGTTCATGTAGCAGTTCTTTCATTAGTTCGATTTATCATTAGTTTTGGTTTCCAATATTTTAGTACAAAACACCTAAAATCTCTTAATTAATTTTTATGCAACTGATAAAACTACAGAACCCGGATAGCAGATTTTTTTTAACAGTCTCCAACACAGATTAAGAAGCCCAAAAATAATCTGTAAGATAAACCAACTATAGAATGATCATAAAATCTCAATCAGTGCAATAAACGCTTGAAAATAAGATGCTAATACAAATACATACAACCTGTGAACCATATCCCTGAAAATGTGATACAAATATTCGTATACTGAAATCAGGGATGGCAGGGTTTTGGACGCTACAGTAAAAACCACGGTAACTACCATGGTTTTACCGTCCTGTCCAAAACAACATTTTTAGAGAAACTGTATTTTGTGAGAAAATATCAAAAACAGTACAAAATGTGTCAAAGTTATGTTTTACATTGAATATTTATTCAATAATGAATATTCCAGTATGTGTAACTTATTTATACAGCTGATTCTAATCTAGTTACATAGAAGTTTAATACTTCATTAAATATTTCAATCGGTATTTTTTCCCCGCATAATAGTAACCAAATCTTTCGACATTTATGCATGTGTGCAAATAGAAGTGTTCAAAATATAGTGCAATAATTATTTTAAATGCAATAAATGACAATTTTTGAACTGAAATGATCTAAAACAAAATTACCACCTGACTACTTTAGGAAAATGTCAATAATTTGTTTCTAAAAATTCTCAAGTTACTGTAGTTTTTGTTCATTGTACTTACAGAATGTATTGTATTAAAGTGCATACATTTAATCATCAATTTATTGTTCTTTTATCTACAATTAAAAAAAATAATTTTCGTTGAAACATCATGTAAAACTTACATGCAAAAACCAATTAAAGAAAGTTTTTTCCTTTGCTGCCCCTAAATATTGCACATTTAATAACATTCCTTTGAGTTATGAATGGATTTGAAATTAGTTGTATTTTTAGTGTTGTGAATTTCCTTTCATAACTGTACCAATTGTTACCTGAGGAAGTTTTTATGTAATAGAGATAGTGACAATTTTTTTAAGTAAAATATTTTTTGAATGAACATTTTGGGGAAAAATATTATCAAATACTCATTAATTAAAGCTTAATTATATTTATATTTTGCATTACGAATATTGCAATAAATACAAACTGATTAGATTACTCTTTTAGCATTGGCATACTTTTGACAGTTTAACACTTTTGGACACTTTTAGACAGTTTTGGAGGGTAAAAACCATCTGTTCTGTCCTTAACCAATTTTGGACAGTCCAATACCCATCCCTGACTGAAATGCAAGATGTTTTTTCTTTAAAATTTTAATTTTTTTATTCCTCAACTAAGGAATAGTCTGCAGATGTTCTCTAGAGTCCGCGACGGATGTCGCATTGTCACGCTGTTTCTGCTACTGGGTACAGGACGTATAAATTATTTTATTAATGAAAATTTCCACAGTTTAAGTTAAAACATTTAGAATGAAACAAAAAGCAAAACAAATCATTTTTTAAATTCATATTTCATTCTTGTAGGATAATCTGTCATTTTAAGTTGCAGTAAATAGTTTGGAGATTCGTTCAACAGTAATTACTGAAGCTTTTTCACAAATAGTTCTTCAGCAGCTCATTTGTTTTCTCTTGTGGTTTGTATGAACTTATCCTGGCAAACTTTGATGTTTTAATCAAATTTTATGGTTGATTAAATCATTGATTGATATGAATTGCCATCTGTTTCTTCAACGTCTTTTAAAGTTTTCTTCAACTTTAATAATTACTGTCTCTCAAAGTGTTAGTTTCATTGAAGAAGTCAAACTTTCGTAAACCGTTCCTTACTGATGCTTCATGCACACTTAAGTTCAAACAATACAGCAACAGAAACCGTGTTATTCCTTTATTGCACACTTCAACTGATGTTCTTTTGAATTTCAGATTTTCTATGCAAGAATTGCAAGAGAAGAATAAATTATTTTCAAATTTTTACTTGAAAGTATTTCCTGTTCTTGTTACTCACATTTTGAGTCATTTTAAAACCAATCCCTTCAAGTTAACAGAAGTAAATTTCAAGATATGGAAGATAATTAACATGAAATTGAAGACAAAGGGATTGGGACCTGTTAAAAAATTCGAGTTATAGTAATTATTTGAGTTATAGGAATTCTAGCTATCGCAAATTGATTATGTTTGGTTATTTAAAATTTGTTTCCAGTGATTTATGTATTAAAATGATAAAATGTTTTGTCTAAGGATAAAAACAACGTTTAAAATACAAAAATTATAAGTACTTAACTTTAGTTATCACAATCTCTTACTTTCATTTCTGTGTTCAAAGTTTTATATAGTTATAGTTTTTCATTTTGATTTTATTTTCTAAATACATATTTTCCTTGCTAGATCTGAAATTTGATAGACGTGAGAGCATGAGCAGCTGCAGTCGTTACAGTGATTCAAGGAACAGCTCAGCATCTCCATCACTTTTACATACATCTCGAACATTACACAGCGATTCAGAAATAACGCCAAAGAAATCTTTAACTATGAGTCAGCTATACAAATCAACATTCAATAAAGATCGTCATCAGTGGTCATCATTAGATGTTGATGATCTGCCACCTAAGCTACAAAAATTTATAGCTGCTGCATTTGCTGAAATAGAAGACAAGACGGACTGTGATGAAACAATTGTCAAAAGCCCACTTCATAAATTAAACCCACCGGCAAAAAGTAATCCTAACTGTTGATAAATTGAGCTCTAGTTTCTCGAGTTATTTATAGCTCTTAGAGTCCGTTGGGGTTACCCGAAACACAGCGTAAATGGAAAGGTACTGCATGGGGTTTCTAAAACTAGACTATGG